>NC_064265.1:23367719-23670219 GCF_003254725.2 Canis lupus dingo
TTATGGTTTGATAGACTCCAGGAGGGGCTTAGGGGTAAGACATCTCAGCTCTTGCCATTTTTCCTTAACAAGCATTATGCGTTCTGTCCCTTTATCTCCCATCCAAGTACTAACCAGGCCCCATCCTGCTTAGTTTCCAAGATCACAGAGATTGGGAGCATTCAGGGTAGTACGGCTGTAGACAACTCCTTTATCTCCCAAATGGGCAGTTCCTGCCCAAAGCCTTCATAAATTTCCCTCCTTTCTCACACAGTGTAGATGCTCCTGTCTTTAACTGTTGTCTGGAAGAAGGTGGAACATCCTCTGCTCTGCCTACCAGGACGAATTTTAGTGTTAATTGTTACAACAGGGCCAGATTAGTAGCATGACCCTCTTGCCCATAGGAGTGTTAACAAGCAGGCAACAGTCTTTGAATCTGCCTCCCTGTATTTGGCCTGCAACTACTTCCCCAATTTCTCCTCATTACCAGACAATGGAGTGGAGGATCATTTAATGCTCAGTTGGAACACCAGAGGTGTTAAAAACTTTGAAAGCATGGGAAATTGTAGAATGCTGTCAAAAGTACACAATGTTGGTTAAATGTCATGCATAAATCATGGTTATATCTGCCCTACCACAGTGTAAACAGCATGATTTAAAGAAAAAAAATATTAAAGTAGAATGAAAAAAAATCCTGAGCCACACCCCACTCCAACCAGGATTCAAATTACTGTGCACATATCAAGTTGGCACAATGAAGATTTTGCTTAATATTTGACTACTCTTATATAAAAAATAAGACAAATTCTTTGAATTTATATGATAGATCTCTTTCTTTTTCTTAAATGAAATAATAGATATTGCATACTCTGCTCTTAAAGACAATGCTCATTTCATCTTTTCCTACTTTGTGTCTAACAGAATGGAGATGGGGTGATAGATAAAGCCGAGCTTCGGGAGGCTTGTGAACAGGTCAGCTTGCACTTAGATGAGAAGCTCCTGGACCAGCTATTTGACTACTGTGATGTGGATAATGATGGGCTGATTAACTACCTAGAATTTGCAAATTTTCTTAACTGGAAGGATAAAATGCCTCTTAAAGAGTATGAAGAGAGGGTCATAATTAAAGGTATTTAATTTTTGAAGGTTTGCTGAATTCTTAAATGGACTTTTTAATTTTCAGTTTTCTAGGAGCTTGACTTGTCAACCTTAATATTATATATTTAAAAATATGCACATATATATGTTATTTGCTTGTTTATGCATAGAATATCTGTGGAGGGACAGGAAAGAATTTGATGACATTTAAGGGGAACCGGTAGCTAAGGGACAGGGTGGCAATAAGACTCACATTTTAATCTATGTGTTTATGTCTTTTGAATTTGGAACCATGTATTGTCCATTCAAAAGAAAAAAAATTAAAAGCAAAATAGTTTACACTAAAGTCCAAAATATGAAAGTTCCTCAGAAGGTTGTTTGAAAACCATTGTCTTAGAGTAATTAGCTCCCTTTCTCCAGGAAAAGTCAATAGTAAAACAGAATTTGACATAAAATTTATTCTTTTCCATTTTGTAAGAGAAAGAAAAACAATTTTTACCTTTATTCAAATGCTTTCATGTTTCCACATTGACTTCTTGCATCACTAATATGCATAATTATGTATATGTAAAATCACAGTGAATGTATCATTTTTATTTGGCTTTTTAAAATTTAGCTTTCAAACTTCTATGGAATTAAGAAATAGCTTTATGGTAAACTTTTTTATAAATTTCATTTTCAGTTCCCTCATGTTGATGTATGATGAGTTACTAAGCCATTTCCTCACTCTTTGAAATTTAGGTTATTTCCAGATATTTTAAAAGTAATATCGGTAATGCTACAGTGATTATCATCTCTCAAAAATCTTTTTTTTCTAATTATATTTCATTTCCTATGAATGTTATTATTGTCACAGAAGTTAACTATATTTTCATTTTGTTTTTCTAAATGATTGTACCAATTTGCAATTTTATCAGCCAAATCTGTGAGGTTATACTCTAACTTTGCTACCATTGAGTATTATTTCAAACATTTCAAATATTCTTGTAATTTAGTTGTTACCATGATACTTTGTTCACTTTAATGTTCAAATTTTGATTATTAGAGAGGATTTACTTTTTAAAAAGGTTGTTTACACTTCTATCTCCTCTGGAATATTCTTCCTCCAAAAAGTTAAATTATTACTGTTTTTACTTTTATTCTGTCATGCCTTTTCTGCAAGGCCAAACCAGATTTGGGGCCTTATTGATGATGTGAGCCCTTAATAAGTTTCTGAGATGGCCTTTCTATTCTAGCTGCTAGGAAAGCAGGAGGCTCTTCTTTACCTAAAGAAGATATTTTAGAAAACAATTCTACCCTAGTCCTTTCAGAAAATACAAAGAGGTGATAGTTTTTTTCTTCTTGGCACAATTCATGAAGTAGTGGGGGAAAGCAGAAGCCTGTTTTTAAACCGGATAGTTTTTCAAATTGTTCCTGGTTTTGAGGTTCTGATTTCATCAGCTACCTTCAATGAAGTCCTTGAGGTTTTCCATCTTCTGAGATACTGGCCAGTGGTTCAGTCAGAAAGGGCTCAGGAATGTTTTGCCAGGAATTTTCTTATATCCAATTCTACTTACTGTTGACTTCTAGAGGAAAGGGTGAAGTATTCTAAGGCAGTGGCTTTAAAACAGTTCTTTGAGAAACTGTTTCTCATACTTGTCTGTATTTCTGCTTTTTTGAGGGGCACAGCGAGGGGATTAGAGGTTTTGGAACACAAGGCCTGAATGTGTTCAGGACGGTGATTGGCAGGAGCTGAATAGGGGCTGCAGGCTTTAGATAGGCATGTCTTTTCTAGTTTGTTACGGTTCCCACCCCAACCTGATACTGGGGCACCGTCTGCCTTTGCAACCCTTGCTTGGAGCCCTGAGAGTTCTTCCAGAGACTGAAAGGCCACAGCGCCCTCTAGTGCTAGCTGTGTAGCCACCAGCGGTGTGGACAAGGTGACAGGAATTTACTCCTAAATTTCAGAATGACTCAGCAAAGCAAATCTTCAAAAGCATAGTCTTGAAATTTGAGTTTTACCTCAGGGCTTTCTTTTATACACTGATATGAAGAGAGTCATTTATATAATCGGTTCCTGCCATGCACCACCATCAGGTATGTGTGGAATTTACAACTCCAAATGTGTTTTCTCCTGTCCCTCTTTGGGGCACAACTTTGGAAATAACTGGTAATCCTGTAGTTTAAGTTAAATGTAAAAATAAACTCTAATTTTTTTTTAAGGGAAAAAAACCAATTTTCATTGGTTTCTCAGATTTAAAAGCTTTATTCTAAAGTGGATAGAGTGGCGAGAACAGGCCATGTTCAGATTTCCTGGTACATGACATTGGCTTGCCTTTGCTCTTCCACAGTGGGGTGCTGGCATCGGTGGAGGGCTTTCACCAGCCCAGTCTCAGTCTATACCAGCAAGGAGAGAGACTAACCAGGAAAACTGATTTCGTTGCAGAACAGCAAGCACAAAGTAGTGATTCTTTCCTATACTTCCTACCCTTCCCGCTCCCTTTTTGCTTAAAGGTAGAAAACCAGATTGTACAAACCGTACTGAGGCTAATGTGGAAGAATCTGAACCAACTCTCCTAATAAAACCAGAAGATATAGTCTTAAAAGAACCAGGGAGCTCAGAAAAGACTCTCCGGACGCTTCTGAGGCCAAGTGATAAAGTTTCTAATTACTATAAGACAACTTCTTCTGAGATCAGTGCGGTTGTAGGAGCTATTCCTTCTACTTGTGAGTATGTCACATTATTTGCTGAGTTTTAAAAGGGTCAGCAAAGAAGTGTCCTTTGTCCTTTTATTGTCCCCAGCTTCTGTCTTCATTTAGTTGTTTCTCCAAGCTAGGACTTTCATTCAGTTCTGTATTTGAAGCATCTAAGGGTCTCAATAAATGTAGGCTGAACTGAACTATTGTTAGTGATGACGCAAGTCAAAGGATTCCCTCAATATTAATGAAATTGATTTATGATGATTAGAACCTTGAATGTTACACAATGTAACATTGAACGTTACACAGTGTTAGAAGACGCATAAGCCATGTGATTCTTAGCTACAAACAGATTTGCCTTCAAATATTTGAAGAGCTTTTGCAAAACTATTCTGTATATCTTCATTCTCCATCTGTTAGTTTGCTAGGGCTGCCATAACAAGTGTAACACATTGGATGGCTTAAACAAAAGAAATTTATCGTCTTACGGTTCTGGAGGCTGAAAGTCTGAGGCCAAGGTATTGGCAGGGTTGGTTCTTTCTGGGACTGTGAGAGAGGATCTCTTCCAGGCCCCTCTCCTAGATTCTGGTGTGTTGCTGGCAATCCTTGGTGTCCCTTTGCTCTTGCTGCATCACCCTGATTTCTGCCTTCACATTCACATGGCTTCCTCCTATGTGAGAGTCTGTGTCCAAATGGCCTGTTTTATAAGGACTCCAGTCACATTGGATTAGTGGCCCATCTTATTCCAGTGATTTTATCTTAATTTAATTAATTACAAATGTAATAGCTCTCTTAAGATTTTTTATTTTTAAGTAATCTCTACATCCAACATGGGGCTTTAATTTACAATCCCAAGAGACTATTTTATGTTGGTCAAGATCACTTCCTTAGACTAAGGACATGACTAAGGATGCATGTATTTTTCTTAACTAGATTTTACAGACATGCTGTATATTCTGGTTTAATGAGATCTTGCTACTTCCTTTAGAATAGTGCTATCCAATAGAAATAGAACTGGAGTTATATGTATTCAAAAATTTTTAGTAGACACATTAAGAAAAAAAGTGAAACTAATTTTAATAGTATATATGCTTTATATATAATATATAGATCTCCCAAATATTTTTCAACAATTAATCAATATAAAATGATAAGATATTCCACTTTTTTTGGGTACTAAACCTTTGAAATTTAGCATGTATTTTATACTTATATCACATCTCAGTTTGGACTAGCCCCATTTCAAGTTATGTACTCAATTGTCATGTGTGGCTAGTGGCTGCTGTATTGTAGAGCTCAGTTTTAGAATGTCTGTTTTCCTTTCTCATCGGTTCCTAGGTTATCCCATCTATGGTGTTCCAACCATTCGGTCTGATATTCCTGCCCCCCGAATTCGTCGCATCAGTGATAGAACTAATTATGGTGAAGAGGGCAATGCCTATTCACTACTACATCCTACTGTCTTTGGCCAGAAAGGAGTGTTTGAAAGAGACTTCTTCAAGACCAGATCAAAAAAAGAGGTACAGCATATTATTCAAAAAAGACTTGAAAGAAATGTCAACTTCACATAAACACACAAAGATGAAAATGTCTATTTATCAACAACTATTTAGACTGTTTAAAACTTGAGCTTTGATATTATAGAAGTCATCAAGATCCCCAAATAGGATTCTCGAGGATAACGTTCAGTTTGATTGTGATGTTTTGGTACTATTCTTCGAGCAGATGTTCTTCTATGACAGGAAACATTATATTCACATCATATATCCACTATGACCTATGTATAAAAAGAAAAATATTTCCCTAAGGTACTCAACACTATTCTTAGTTGAGAAAAAGCAAAAGGGACCAATCCCTTCCTTGTGTAAGTATCTCATGGTTTTGTAGCTTCAAAACCAAAGAGTAAGTACGAGAAGGGCCACTCTGCTACCCTTCTTAGGTACTGCTATTTTATGGTTTAGATTATCGGTGAGAGCACTTATTTAAAATATTCTGTCCTGTTGCCATACCATTTGTCAGCCCATGTATCTTGTTTTTGTTTGTTTGTTAGAAAACATGGTCCTCATATTCTAGGTGGTTTTCTTCCTAGGTGGGTTATAAACAGGAGCAACTAGCTAGGTCCAAATAGCCACTAGGATTCTAAGGGCCAAGGATTAATAGCAAGCTTGGTCAGTCTGTCTTAATCTGCACTCTAGAAAGCAGAGTATAATCTAGGGTGCAACTGCTTCTTCAGAACTTTCATATCCAGAACTAGGAATGATATGAGCAGATGTAAATAGACATATGATACCTATATATGATACCTTTTGGGACCTCAGATGAAGGGGTGATGACTTGATAACTTACCAACTACTAATGGTAATGATGATAAATTAATGATGATAAATTCATTCCAACAATTAATTCCCACTGAAGTAGGGGACAGAGGAAGGGAGAAGAAACTCAGAGGAGATGCCCTGCTGGCTGCTCCCAAAGAAGGAACTCAGGGTCCACCCCAGGGGATCAGAGAAGGGACGCCCCCAGATTGTTTCACTTCTCTTAATTACTCTAAAGGCCTTATGAAATAGAAGTGCAGAGTTGCCAAAAGAAACAAAAATTGCCTGCTTGTTGCATGATGGCTAAAGTTCTTTTAAGGAGGAAAGTCATCTTTTATTTCACACATCTAGAAAAAAAAAAAAAGAAAGAACCCAAATGAGTGGTTGGAGAAATAATGCTAATGTGAGAATGGATGGGTTTCTGGATGATATTAACTAATCAGTGTATTGTGATGGAATGGAGAACTAGGGGAGGGATGCCTCTTGAGGAATGGGAAAGGAAATGGAGGAGCAGGTCTTGGATGCTCAAGACTGATTCGGGCCACTTTCAGAATTCACTCTGTGGGGACAGCCTTCACCAGCCACTGGTTGGAGGAGAATCACAACTCTGCACTGGGGCACTGAAGTGTTTTTGCTGTACAACCACAGTTGCTGGAAGCTCTGCTCTTCTGAATTTCAAGTGTATTTGATTATACTCAGTCCCAGGGACCCTGGATTGTGACCTGAGCCAAAGGCAGATGCTTAACGAACTGAGCCACTGAGGCACCCCAAAGATATTTTTAAAATACAAATTTAAAAACACAAATTTTTGTCTGATTTTCAATATTTTCCCCCCTAGATTGCAGAGATATTATGTAACATTGGTGTTAAGCTTTCTGATGAAGAATTTGAAAATGTATGGAATCTTGCATCAAAAAAACACCACAGAGGAGAAGTTTGTGTTGAAACCATCAGAAATGTTCTGGATGAGCTACAACATGCAGACAGAATCAAGTGTAAAACAAGCATGTGATATTTTGGAGTTCATTCATTTAAACAAAAGAATTACTAAATATGTGTTCATGAAAAATGTTTAGTCCATTCTGGTTTTAGATCTTATGTTAGAATTCAGCAACTGCTGTAGTAGGACTCCTATGCTTATGTGTTGCTAATAAATTTGATTTGGGATTTTAAGGTTTATTTTATTGTTTTCTGTAAAACACCAAAGAACTTGACAAGCACTTAGAGTTAACGTTTTACCTAGGAGATGTTTGTAATGTTTAGTATGCTTAGGAAGTCTATGCCTTTTAGTCGGTTGACTGAAATTCAAGTCTAGTTTGTGATATCAGGTTGACAATATTTTGCCTTCAACCTTTTGTTATTTTCATCTTTAGGTGTCACAATAGCAGAACATAAGTTTAGCGAGGCTTTGGTCTCTGTTCGCATCTGAGGAAAACAAACACAGGGAACAGGATTTAGAGAACAAAAGCTAGAGTTCCAATAATGATGTAACAGCCATTAGGTTTAATACCTTCTGGCCATTTATCAACAATAGTTAAACTATGGAAATAGCCCAAGTGTTCATCGACTGATGAATGGATAAAAAAGAAGTGGTGTATATATACAATGGGATATCACTCAGCCATTTTAGGAAAGAGTAAAATCTTCCCATTTGCAACAATGTGACAGAGCTAGAAAGTAGTATGCTAAGTGAAATAAGTCAGTGAAAGACAAATACCATAGAATTTTACTCATATGTAGAATTTAAGAAACAAAACAAGCATAGGGAGAAAAAGAGAGGCAAACCAAGAAACAGACACTTAACTTTTGAGAACAAACTGATGGTTACCAGAGGATAAATGGGTAGTGGGGGAATGGGTTAAATAGGGGATGGGGATTAAGAAGTGCACTTGTGGTGGTAAGCACCAGGTATTGTATGGAAGTGTTGAATCACTAAATTGTACACCTGACATTAAGGAATGCACTGTATGTTAACCAACTGGAATTTAAATAAAACTTAAAAAATATATTTCCTATGGCCAAAAAAGCATATTATCTTTTATTTTTTTAAAAGATTTATTTATTTATTCATGAGAGACACACACAGAGAGAGAGAGAGGCAGAGACATAGGCAGAGGGAGAAGCAAGCTTCTCACAGGGAGCCTGATGCAGGACTGGATCCCCAAACCCAGGATCATGCCCTGAGGCAAAGACAGATGCTCAACCCAGGCACCCCAACACATTATCCTTTAAATACCTGAAGAGTACATAGCTGACCCACCATTACATGTAGCTTTAGAGATTTGCAGCAAATGTGCTGAATCATTCCCTCCCTTATGCCTTGGCCCTCTGATGCCCTGGCCTGGAGGAGGTAGGGATGGTAGGAGGGTGTGACCTCAACAGAGTGTGTTCTTTCTACTGCATCAGAAATACTAGCATGGGGTGAAGCCACTACTTGATGAATTGAATGATTAATAACATGTATTCTATCAATGTTTCTCTGATAGACCTTGAATTTTGTTGTTCGTTGTCTATTAGTCTGAAAAATTACTGTTTAACTTAGATATTGTGGTTATAATGTAGTCTACCATTACTTTTAAAAGATAGAGAGAGACCTGAAGTTTAAGAAATGCTTTACCCAATCTCTAGAAAAAGTAATTTTATAGTTCATTTGTTATATAGCTAATTTATATTTGTTAAAAATTTTAACTTTTTCTTTTGAAGTAATTTCAGACTTACAGAAGATTTGCAAAATATAGTTCAAAAACATTATACAGTTGTGGGCTAGAATCTGATGTTAATGGTTCACTTAAGTCAATCATGAGCATTTCTTTCCACTGCTGCATTCAGTGACTCCACATTGATAGTGTGGAACCAGCTACAGTGGGAGTATTTATTTACACTAAGGAAACAAACAAATGCTATCAAACATGGATTTTTCTCCTATGAAGAGCCAGTTATTAAATACTTACAAACACATCTATCTTTATCTATCTATCCATCCTTCTGTGTCTGTCCTTATTGAGCCTGCATTGCTCAGTTTTAGTAAGAATCCTGCTAAGTCTAGAGGGAATCTTCCCACCCTTGATATCTGATCAAATTCCTCATCCCCCATCTTTGATGCATAAAACATTGGCTTGCCTTGAGCAAAAATTCTTAAGTCAGTTTAGCAAAAATTACTCCCACCCTTGATGTGTTCTCCATAATTTTCTCTGCACTGACCTCCCCCAACCTGTTTCTTGGCTGTAAATCCCCACTTTTCCTTGTTGTATTCAGTATTGAGCCCAGGTCTCTACTGAGGTCTCTCCTGTTGGGATAGTTCCCAAAGAAAACCTGTCTTTTACCTGCTTTAACTACTGTCCAGCTCTATTTTCAACTCTGTTCATCCATCCATCCACCTACTCACCCATCTGCACATGTACACTGTACTTCTAAATACTTCAGTATGTATTTCCTGAAAATAAAGGTATTCTACTACCCAGCTATAGTGTAATTTTCAAAATCAGGAAATTATCATTGCTATGGCATTATTATGTAATATACAGAACTTATTCAAATTTCTCCCAATATTCTTTATAATGCTAATGTTTTTTTACAGTGAAATTTTTTTTTTCTTGGTCTAACTTGGATCCAATCAATAATCACATGCTGCATTTAGTTGTCATGTCTCTTTAGTTTCTACTAATCTGAAATAATTCTTCTTTCTTTAAGCTTCATGACTCTTGATGTAATCCAAGCCTCTAGGGACTAGAGGTGATGTTGGTGCTACAACACAGCCTATTGTCAATATTCTCTTGTAGAGTGGGCTCCTGCAATCTTGTGCCCAAGGCTGTTTCCATTGCTTCTTGGGTTGGAGTTGCTTACGATTCAGAAACCCACTTTCTGTGAAGATTTATTTTTCCCTTGAATTAAATCATCAGAGTCAAAGTGGGGCATGTAGTGGGAGTGATCCTCGAGCCTCATGAAACCAAGTTAAGCTGATTGATAATTTGCTCCCTGCTTTGAATACAAGATAACTTTGGAGTGATGGACCTATCAATGCCTATCTGGGTAAGCCTTATTTAAAAGCTAGAGCCTCATAAAGTGCCTGGGTTGCTCAGTCAGTGAAGTGCCTATTTTTTTTTTTTTAAAGATTTTATTTACTTATTTGAGAGAGAGAGAGAGAGGGAGAGAGAGAGAGCAAGCACAGGTGGGGTGAGGGGATGGGGGAGAGGGACAAGCAGACTCCCATTGAGCAGGGAGCCCGATGCAGGCTGAAGCTTGATGACCTGAGTTGAAGGCAGATGCTTAACCAACTGAGAGCCACCCAGGCACCTAAGTGTCTGGCTCTTGATCTCAGTTCAGGTCCTGATTTCAGGGTCATGAGTTCAAGCCCTGGGTTGGGCTTTGCATTGTGTGTGGAGCCTACTTAAAAAAAAAAAAAAGCTAGGGCCTCACTATCAAGCTCTGTGGCATAAAGGCATCTGAATTGACTTACAGATTAAAAGTTTCATTACCTAATATCCAAAAGGGTTTATGTACATGGAAAGACTCTCTTTTCTAGAACTGAATCCTTGCCAAGGATTGCCTTGCTTTTTTACTGGGTCTTGGCAATGTTATCAGCCGAGGCCACAGCAACTCACAAGTTCACCTAGTGTTGTAACTGAAATGTAGTTAGGATGCAGCAGGCTGTACCCTGAGACACCTCTGCCTATTATATAGGCCTGTTGGCTGGGGTTAACTTGCCAGATGTCTGGCTGAGAACACCTCCATGGCTTGTGTTATCACTAAGATCCTCTTGTAGCTTTATAAAGGCTGTTTTTCCTAATGTCTGAGTAGTTAGAAACTTTCCAGTTAATCTTTTGTGAAGGCTAACATTTCCTCTGCTTACTCTCTACACAGTATTGTCACTAAAGCAGCAGCCCTTATTGATTGATTGATTGATTGCACATGAGGAGGGGCAGAGGGAGAAAGAGAGAGAGAGAGACAATCTTAAGCAGGCTTCATGGTTAGAGTACAATGTGAGACTCCATTTCCCAACCCTGAGATCATAACCTGAGCTGAAATGAAGAGTAGGACACTTAACCAACTAAGCCACCCTGGTGCCCCAAGAAGCAGCCTTTAAAGACTTCTGGAAAGATGGCAGAGTAGGAGGATCCCAGGCTTACCTTATCTCAGTCCCACAGAAACACCTAGTAACAATCACATCAGTACAACCAACTCAGAAAATGACCCAAAGAGCAGCAGAACAAACCTTCCACAGTTAATCATAGAGAGGAGGCCATATTGAACAGGGTAGGAGGGGCAGAGACAGTTGGGAACCAAACTCCCTGGGAGACTAACCACAAATATGAGGGGCACAATAAGCACAGAGAAGAGATAGAAGCCAACCCCTCAGCAGGTACAACAGGCAACCCAGACATGGGAGACCTTCACTGGGAAGACTAATCCCCATAATATTTGGCTTTGAAAACCAGTGGGTCTTGCCTCCAGGTGTTTTAAAAATCAGCAGGCTTGGGGCACCCGGGTGGCTCAGTGGTTGAGCATCTGCCTTTGGCTCAGGGCGTGATCCTGGGATCAGGGATCCAGTCCTGCATCAGGCTACCTGTGAGGAGCCTGCTTCTCCCTCTGCCTATGTCTCTGCCTCTCTCTGTGTGTATCTCGTGAATAAATAAATAAAATCTTAAAAAAAATCAGGCTTGCCTCTGGGAGAGCCAGAGGGCAGTAAGAAACAGTCCTCATTCTTAAGAGATGGCAAAACAAACACCTCTTCACCCCAATGAGATAAGAATAGAAGCAGCAGTTTGAAGAATACCTGGAGTATAGGTAAAGAGTGTTTTGTTGTTGTGTTGTTGTTATTGTTTTGAGGAGGACTTATATACTAGTCTCAGAATCTGTGCTAGAGGGGCAGGGATCTTTAGGAGACCTCTCCAAGAATAAAATGGCTAGTGAGTGCTATTTTTCTTCCTAGTCCCCAGCCTATATAGTTGGATATCTGTGAGAACCAACTCAAACACTAGCTACCTTGGTAACACTGTGCACCCCTGTGTTCTCCTGTGGATCTACCCCCATCCAACCTGCCCTACTTATCAGGAGTCCCCCCAGAGTGTCTCCTGCCATATCTCATCCTGCAAGCAGCCCCAGCACATCACTACTGCAAAGTGACTCCTGCCCTGGGGAAAGGGGAAGATAACCATACACACCAGTTCAACTCTAACCACAGCAGTGCAGAGAGAACCTTACAACTATAAGTGCAGAGAGAGTGCTCTGCTGATCAGTATGTCTGCAGCCCTGGTAGATGGTCTAGGGGCAGGCATATGATCTAACTGTAACCTCAGGCATCTATAAAAACATCTCAGGGGGTAGCACAGGGACATTGTGCTCCAGTTTGGGTTCACTGCTGCCCAGGCAGATGGACTGGGAGCAGGCATATAGTCTGACTGCTGACACTACCCACCAACAAAGGCTTCTCAGAGGACAGGCAGGAATAGCATGCTGCAGGTTGGTGCTACTGCAGCCCAAGATGGACTTGGGCCAGGCATCTGGTTTATCTGTATGCCCTGTCCACCAATGAAAGCTGCTCTGGGAACAACCAAATGAGTGTCCTGCAGTTCTTTGTGACCATAGCCCCAGCAAACAGGCTGAAGGAATACATCTGGGTTTGACTGCTGACACCATCCAACTATAAGCCCATGGCAGCCCCACGTTGGCCCCTTAACAGCACAGGGACTGAATCTCGCCCCCAACAGTCAAAGCGGGTTATTGAAGCTGGATGGACTGAAGGCAAATGTGGCTCAACCAAATGGTAGGGCACATACAAACCATATAGGACACACTCCTGAAGCACCTGGTTCTGGTGAACAGGAACATTTCTGTGTTACAGAGCACCATAGGACATCTTCCTCATAAAGCCACTATTTTCAAGATCAGAGGACATAACTGACTTTACTAATATATAAAAACACAGAAAATTAGACAAAATGAGACACAGGAAAATGTCCCAAATGAAAGAACAGAAGAAAGCCATAATAAAAAAACTCAGTGAGATGGAGATAAACAATATACCCCATAAAGGATTTAAAGCAATGGTCATAGAGATACCGGACTTGAGAAAAGAGTGGAGGATCTTAGACCTTCGACAAAGAGAAAATATAAAAAAGAATCAATCAGAGATGAAGAACTCGACAACTGAAATTAAAAATACACTAGAGGGAATCCATAGCAGATTAGAGAAGGTAGAGAATGGACCAGCAAGCTGGAAGACAGGATAATGGAAATCAATCAAACTGAATAGCAAAAAGAAAAAGTAATAACAAAAAATGAGAATAGGTCAAGGGAACTCAGCAACACCATCAAATGTAATAACATTCACATTATAAGGATATCAGAAGAGAAGAGAGAGAATAAGGGGCAGAAAATTTAAAGAAAACAGGTGTTGGCGAGAATGTGGAGAAAGGGGTTCCTTTTAGACTGTTGGTGGGAATGCAAACTGGTGCAGCCACTCTGGCAAACAGTAAGAAGTTTCCTCAAAAAGTTAAAAATAGAACTACCCTACAATTCAGCTATTGTACTACTAGGTATTTATCCAAAGAATACAAAAATACTAATTTGAAGGGATACATGCACCCCAATGTTTATAGCAGCATTATCAACAATAGATAAACTATGGAAAGAGCCAATATGTCCACTTACTGATGAATGGGATAAAGAAAAAGTTATATATATAATATATATATATGGATGGAATATTACTCAACCACAAAAAGTGAAATCTTTTCATTTTCAGTGACATGGATGGAGCTAGTGAGTATTATGCTTGGTGAAATAGGTCAGAAAAAGGCAAAACCATATGATTTCACTCATACATGGAGTTTAAGAAGCAAAACAAATGATCATAGGGAAAAAAGAGAGGCAAACCAAGAAATAGACTCTTAACTACAGAGAACAAACTGATGGTTACCCAGAGGGGAGGTGGATAAAGGGATGGGTTAAATGGGTGATGAAGATTGAGGAGTGCATTTGTGATGAGCACTGGATGTTGTAAGTGCTGAATCACTAAATTGTACACCTGAAACTAATCACACTGTAAACTAACTGAAATTTAAATAAAAATTTAAAGCAACAATAAAAACCCAAAGCCTGTAGGAAGAAACAAAGGAGGACACTGTATAATGACAAAGGGAACAATTCAAGGAAAGGATATAACAATCGTAAAAATGTATATACCCAACATGGGAGTACCTAAGTACATAGGCAACTATTAGCAGACACAAAGGAAGAAATTGATAATAATACAGTAATAGTAGGGCTCTTTAATACCTCACTTACATCAATGGACAGATAATCCAGACAGAAAGTCAACAAGGAAATATTGGCTTTGAATGACACACTGGGCCAGATGGACCTAACAGATATATATACAGAACATCCCATCCCAAAAGAACAGAATACATAGGCTTTTCAAATGCATATGAAACATTCTCTAGCATAGATCACATGTTAGGCCACAAAACAAATCTCAACAAATGCAAAAATGTTAAAATTGTGTCATACATCTTTTCCAAACACAATGGTATGAAAACAAATTGATCACAATAAAAAACCTGGAAAGAACACAAATACATAGAGGCTAAATAGCATGCTTCTGAACAATGAATGAGTCAACCAAGAAATCAAAGAGGAAATAAAAAAATATATGGAGACAAATGAAAACACAACACTCCAAAATCTTTGGGATGCAGCAAAAGCAGTTCTAAGAGGGAAGTATATAGCAAGATAGGCCTATCTTAAGCAGCAAGAAAAATCTCAAATAGACAACCTAATCCTACACCGAAAGGAGCTAGAAAAAGAACAAATAAAACCTAAAGCTAGTAGAGGGAAGGAAATAAAGATTAGAGCAGAAATAATGAAATGGAGACTAAATCATAGAAAAGTCAATGAAGTCAGGAGCTAGTTCTTTGAAAAGATCAATAAAATTGATTAACTTTCACCCCAACTTACCAAAATAGAGGAGAGAGGACTCAAATAAAACAGAAAAGAAAGAGGAGAAATAACAAATGACACCAGAGAAATACGGAGGATTATAAGAGAATATTATAAAAAATTATATGTCAACAAATTGGACAAGCTAGGAGAAATATATAAATCATCTCAATAGATGTAGAAAAAGCATTTGACAAAGTACAACATCAATTCATGATAAAAACTCTCAACAGAATAGGTTAGGTATACATCAATGTAATAAAGGCCATATATAAAAAACCCAGAGCTAATATCATACTTATTAGTGAAAAATTGAGAACTTTTCCTCTAAGATCAGGAACAAGACAAGGATATCCACTCAAACCATTTTTATTCAATATAGTACTAGAAGTCCTAGCCATAGCAATCTGATAAGAAAATAAAATAAAAGATATCTAAATTGGTGAGGAAGAAGTAGAACTTTCACTATTTGCAGATGGACATAATATTATATATAGAAAACCCTGAAGAGTCCACCAAAAAACTACTAGAACTGATAAACGAATTCAATGAAGTCACAGGATAGAAAATTATACAGAAATCTGTTGCACTTGTATACACTAATAATGAATTAGTGGAAAGAGAATTTAAGAAAACAGTCCTGCTTATACCAAAAATAATAAAATACCCAGGAATAAACTTAACCAAAGGGATCCCTGGGTGGCGCAGCGGTTTAGCGCCTGCCTTTGGCCCAGGGCGTGATCCTGGAGACCCGGGATCGAATCCCATGTCGGGCTCCCGGTGCATGGAGCCTGCTTCTCCCTCTGCCTATGTCTCTGCCTCTCTCTCTCTGTGACTATCATAAATAAATAAAAACAAAAAAATTAAAAAAAAATAAACTTAACCAAAGAGGTGAAATATCTGTACTTTGAAAACTATAAAAGATTGCTGAAAGAAATTTAAGAAGTGACAAATGGAAAGATATTCTTTGCTCATAGATTTGAAGAATAAGTATTGTTAAAACGTCTGTACTACCCAGTCCAATCTACATATTTAAAGCAGTCCCTATCAAAATACCAACATTTTTCACAGAACTAGAACAAATAATCCTAAAATGTACAAGGAAACAGAAAAGACCCTGGATAGCCAAAGTAATCTGGAAAAAAAAGGACGAAGCTGGAGGTATCACAATCCCAGATTTCAAGATTTACAACAAAGCTGTCGTAATCAAAACACTATGGTATTGGTATAAAAATGGACACATAGATAGTAGAAAAGAATAAAGAGTCCAGAAATAAACCCATGTTTTCATGGCCAGTTACTCTATGACAAAGGAGGCAACAATATACAGTGGGAAGAATACAAATCATATTGAAAACACTGAAAAGCTATGAAACTGGACCACTTTCTTATATCATACACAAAAACAAACTCAAAATGGATCAAAGACCTAAATATGACTCCTGAAACCACGTAATTCCAAGAAGAGAACATAGGCAGTAGTTTCTTTGTTTTTAGCCATAGGTTTTTTTCTAGATATGTCTCCTTTGGCAAGGGAAACAAAAGGAAAATTAAACTATTGGGATTACACCAAAGTAAAAAGCTTTTGCACAGCAAAGGAAACCATCAATAAAAACAAAAAAGGCAACCTATTGAATGAGAGAAGATATTTGCAAATGATATATCAGATAGGCTAATATCCAAAATATATAAAGATCTTATACAACCTAACATCAAAAAATTAATAAATTTAAAAATACAATAAAAATTAATCCAATTAAAACATGAGCGGAGGACCTGAATAGACATTTTCCTAAAGACATTAATGGTCCACGGACACATGAAAAGATAGTCAACATCACTATCATCAGGGAAATGCAAATAAAACCACAATGAGATATCATACACAAGTGAACATGGCTGAAATTAAAAAACACACACACACACACACACACAAACAAGTGTTGATGGGGATGTGGAGAAAAAGGAACCTTTTTGGGTGCACTGTTGGTGGGAATGCAAATTGGTGTAGCCACTATAGAAAACAGTATGGCGGTTCCTCAAAAATTAAAAAAATAGAAAAAAATTTAAAAAAGGAAAGGAAGGAAAAGTAAAATAGTATAAATACAGAGAAGGAGACAAACTATCAAAGACTCTTAATCATAGGAAACAAACCGCTCTCTTCTCCCAGGAGGGGAGAGTAGGGGGATGGGGTAACTGGGTGATGGACATTAAGGAGAGCACAGGATGTAATGAGCACTGGGTGTTATATGCAACTAATGAATCATTAAATTCTACCCTGAAATTAATAATTCAATGTGTTAACTAACTTAAATCAAACAAAAAATTAATTGACAAATATTGAAAAAAATTATCCTTAGGTGGGTTTCCTATGTCCCTATTTCCTCCCTCCCTCCCTCCCTCCCTCCCTCCCTCCCTCCCTCCCTCCCTCCCTCCCTCCCTCCCTCCCTTCCTTCCTTCCTTCCTTCCTTCCTTCCTTCCTTCCTTCCTTCCTTCCTTCCTTCCTTCCTTCCTTCCCTCCCACCCACAATGTGACTAACCATTCCTTATCTGAACTTTGGTTAAATATCCTTTTCCCCAAATCCCAAAAAATCCCATTCTCTGAATGGAGCTGCAAAGAAATGTGCTTCCTCACTTTCAACGGTAGGGGGCACCCTAGCATTTCCAAACTTAGTGAAGAGCTTTAGCTCAGTGCAATAGCTGCAGAGGTTCAGTAATACTCTGAGTAAAAGGGAGAATGTTAAACTGGAGGGGGAAGACTGCATTTTCCAAAATTCAGGGTGATCCATGTGGTTTCTTTTGTTATTTTGTTGCAGTAATTAGACTGGAAAGGAACATTTTAAATAGTTAGCTACAGGGGAGGCTCATTTGGATTATAAAGTGTCCTCTCTCGGTGACACAAGTAAGGCGGTGTGAAATATTCAAGTATGATAAAAATAAATATCCAAATATATCACCATATCCTCACCTAAATCCATGTTTCTATAGTGTTCAAGATAGTCTTGTTAATGGTAAAATATATTAAACCCATAACAATTTTAAAAAGCCACTGTTCCAGCCCAGACAAATAAACTTAGTACATTTTCTTCACAACATAGCTAGCAAATAGAGAAACTTGTTGGAAGTATTATGTGGACCAATAAAAGGTAGTTTTATTTTATATAGTAAAACTATGAAAACTCACTGTGGCTTGATGTGAAGAGCCAGGCTAGTTAGAGGTTAACACCCCAATCATAAACCAACAATGAGGATAGACTTGAAGGGCATTTCTTCTATTATGAAACATTTACAATAATAACCTTGTAAAAAATAATGGGATCTATTTAAAGCTCATTTATTTCCCAGCTAAGTGGCAATTTCCCATCACTCAAAATGCTAATACTTCCTCCTGAAACCCTAGGGATAATCCAATTCATGTGTGTTCGTTAAAAAAAATCTGGTTAAAATAAGCAGGTGATTCTGTTTTAATAATATCTGTCCTGCCAGCAATAAGACAGTCTCAGGTGCAAATAAATATATCAACAAACAGATTTTCTTTAAAGCACACAGGGTCTCATATCATTTCCAAATTAGCCAATTAGCATGATGCTATTGGAAGAGCTAATTAAAAAGTGCATTTAGACTCAGAAATGTTTCCTGAGAGTAATCTGGAGCTTATAGTCCTTATTCCACGTGTAATTACTCAGGCTGATTTTCCACTCTGTAGATCGAGGTGAATACACCTTTACTCGGGTAGAGGAAAAAGCCTTTTTCTTTCTCTTTTGGAGTGAGCTCATGTATATCAATCAATACCTTAATCAATACAAACTTTGTCTTTTAAAAAGGCACTCCCCATCTCAACTTTCGGAGTTGTTAGAGGGATGGTTAATGAGGACAGAATTTAGAGTAAGATTAAGAATTTCTTTGTCCAGGGATTCAGGCTATAGTTTGTCCTATTAGAAACATTTTTAGAATTAGTGTCCTTGGCATGTTCATCAACTTTTGTAAGCAAATGTGTTTATTAGAAAAACTGAATTCTTGAGATTTCCTAGTAGCAGAATTTTCCTGGGGGAGGTGAGGATAGGCCACTTATATTTGATAGCCACTAAGCTAGTGCCTTTTAAAGTTTAATGTGCATATAAATCATCTGTAGATCTTGTTAAAATGCAGGTTCTTACAAAAAAAAATGCAGGTTCTTATTCGGTAGGTCCCCCCACGACCGGTTGCAGCCTGGGACTCCGCATTTTTAAGGTTTCTAGTTGATACAGTGCTGAGGGTTAGGGAAAGTACTTGGGTTGACAAATCTAAGTCTTCAGGCAATTCTGTGACTATGTTTTACGTAGATCAATTCTCAAAAATTCACCCCCCAGGTTTATGTGGACGTTTTACTATTTACATTCCTTCCATTCTCTGCTGATGTGTGCACATGTTCATTCTCTTTTGGTAGCATTCACTTTAATTTTAAAAACAAACTTTTAATTTTAAGTTTTAGGTTTATAGAAAATTTATGAAACACCAGTTTCCTCTACTGTGAACGCTGCACTGGTTATGATTAATGAACCAATACTGATAAACTATTATTAACTGAAGTCCATGTTTTATTCAGATTTCCTTAGCTTTTACCTGATGTCCCTTTCTGTCCAGGATCTCATCCAGGATACCACATTACATTTAGTTGTGATGTCTCCTTAGGTTCCTCTTGGCTCCGACAGATTCCCCAGACATTACTTGTTTCTGATAATCTCTGCAGTTTTGAGGATTGCTGGTCAAGTATTTTGTAGAATGCTCTTCAATTGAGATTGTTTGATTTTTTTTTCTCGTGATTAGACTGTGGTTTTGTGTTTTGGGGGAAGACCATAGAGGTAAAGTACTCTTCTCATCACATCATATCTAAGGAACACACTATCACCATCATTTATCACTATTGATGTTAACATCGACCAGCTAGCTGAGGTAAAGCTTGTCAAGTTTTTCTGCTATCAAGTTACTCTTTACCCCCTTTTCTGTACTATACTTTATGGGAGGAAGTCACTGTGCACAGCCCACACTTAAGAAGTGAGAAGTTATGTTCCATCTTTTTAACAGCAGAGTAGCAATGCAATTTATTTTCGATACCTCTGTGTAGGAGATTTGTCTACTCCTCCCCATTTATGTTTATTTATAGCATAGATATTTATTTTATACGTTGAGTTATAACTCAACATTGCTTTATGTGGTTGCTCAAATTTTTTGGTTGCTCAAATTTTTCCAGTGGTTTTGTTTGTGTTTTAGTGCTTTTTAACTTTCTGGCACTACAGAAATGCTCTAGGCTCTTTTTGTGTATTTTCTGCTCTAGTTGTAGAATTAGCCATTACTCCAAAGAATCCTAACCAGCCCTTTTAGGAGAGAATGGCATTGGAAACCAAGTTCTGAGCACTAAGTGTGCTAGTGCTTCCACGCGTTCTCAGCTAATACAGCAAGTGAATACAGATGTGTATAGTATCCTGTGTATATACATATATTTACAAATGTTTCTATGTGTAAACATCTATATCTACATTAAACTAAAAATGAGCTTATATTGATGTTCTTCCTCCCTCCCTTTCTCTCTCTTTTCTTTCTGTATTCAACTTACGCACATATTAGGCCTTTTGAAAATAAAATTGTCCTTCAGCTCTTGGATGTTTTGTTCTTTTTCTTTCCTCTTTGCCTTTTAGTTTGGGAAATTTCAATTGACCTATCTTCAAGCTTCAAACTGATTCTTTTCTCAGTCATGTCAAATCTACTGATGAGACCATCCAAGGCAGTCTTCATTTCTGTTTCAGTGTTTTTGATTTCTATCATTTCCTTTTGATTCTTTTTTTTTCATCTCTCTGTTTATATTATCCAGCTGTTCTTGCATGTTGTCTATTCTTCATAGCCCTTAACATATTAAATCATGGATACTTTATTTTAAAATGTTTATTTGAGAGAAAGAGAGGGCTCATGGGGGAGCAGGGGAAGGGGAAAAGGAAGAGGGAGAGAGAGAATCTCAAGCATACTCCTTGCTGAGCATGGCAGTGATGGTGGGGTGTATGTGTGTGCTGAATCCCAGGACCCTGAGATCATGACCTGAGCCAAAATCAAGAGTCGCACACTTAACTGACTGAGCCACCCAGATACCCCTAAACATAGATATTTTATTTTTATTTATTTATTTTTTTAACATAGATATTTTAAATTACCTGTTTGAGAGTTCAGTTTGCATGTAATAATTTGTACACTTTTTGTCATAATTATTATTGTCATAATTAATAGAGATGTCTAACATACAGTTAAAGGATCTTGTGGTTACCTCTGCAAAGGTTAGCACTTATGTGGACCACCACCTAATATATCAGATAAATGATGAAAGGAATATATCAAAAATGTATCTGGGCCAATCTCTTTAGTTTGTACTTTAATGACCTGAAAGAACTTCTGAATGAACTGATTTATACCCCATATGTTTACAATTTTTATGCTTATTGTTGCTTCTTACAACTCACTTCCTCCTTCTGGATTTAATTTCCATCCTTTCCTTTTCAGTAGTTCTTTCTGCAATGGCTTATGATTGTTAATTCAGTCTGTCTGTTTTCATTTTCATTTTCAATTGCATAATGTTTTAGCTCAGTATAGAATTTTATTGACAATTATTGTTGGTTAACAAGTTGGCAATATTCACCGTATTTTAGTTCACCTTGTTCCTTTTGAAATAACTGATTTCTGAATAATTGTTGTTTCCTTGTAGGTCATATATCTTCTCCCTCTTCTTCTTTTCAAGACTTTCTCACATTTCTATGCTCTGTAGTTCACTGACATAAAGGTATGACTCTATTTTGCTCAAGACTCATTGTACTTCTTACATCTGGGTTCACCTTTGGCAAGAGAACTAAAGAGTTTCATGTGCTTTATTCTCTCAAGTTAAAACTTGAGAATAAACTTTATTTAAATTTGGTGGCAATCTTTACCAAATGGGACTAAAGTTTCCGGAGACAAGGAACAGAGTTGAAATCCAGTTTTGGCATATGGACTTGGCTAACACTGTTTATCTTCCCACTACTAACACAAGCACCTGATGAATAAAATACAAGATCAGAAACACAAATCATATCTCTAAAAAAAGAAATGGAAATCCTTGGATGCTTGAAACAGAGAAGTAGTTTAAAATCAGAGAAACATGTTTGCAGCATGACATCATGATAACTTGGGCCTATGTAAAGTATATATTAGCACTGAGGCTCCTGCATCAAGCCAGAGCCCTATAAGGGCTGCTGTGGCAGGTTGTATTTTCCAAAGATGGCCAAAAGAATATTTCTCACTCCACGTGTTCTTATAGATACTTGCCCACCATCAAAAGGTGGAGTCTAATTCCTCTTCTCTTGAATCTCTTGTGTCTCACTTACAACTAACAGAATCCAGAAGTGATGTTGTGTGATTTCTGGGTCTAGGTCACAAAAGATGGTTTATCTTTCACTTTACTTGTTGGAACACTCATGCTGGAGGTCTGCACTGCCATGAGAGCTGTCCAACTGTACTCAGGCCATCAAGCTATGAGGAAGCTCAAATTATCCCATGTGGAGAGACCACATGGAGAAGCCCCAAAACTATACATAGAGAGAAATTCCTAGCCTACTCCCATCTGCTCCTGCTGACTCCATACTCCTACTTCACTTCTAGCTCTGGTCACTCTATGACTATCACCACTTGAAGGATATTGAGCCAGAACTGCCCAACAGAACCAGTATCAAATTTCTGACCCAGAGAGACCATGAGATGATAAAATGACTTTATTTTACTTTTATGTTCATTTTAAGCCACTTATGTTTTATAACAATTGGTTATACAGCAATAGCAACTGGTACCACTATTCTTTAGTAAAAAAAGTGACTAAAAGCATCCTTTCCACTGACTCATTGGAAATAGTTTCTTTTGAGAAATCAAAAATCTTGAGGGCTCTCTCCTGAGACTGTGAGCTATGAAGACCATTTAAATATGGACTATTGATTTTTTTTCATCACATGGTAATCATCTTTCAGAAAATAAAGCTAACATGGACTTAAAAAGAGCCAAGACTGGAGGGAAAAGGAGTCCCAAACACAATATTTGAGTACCTGGATCCAACTATGCCTGAATTTATAATTACATGAGTTCCCATATTTTGGGTTTTGCTTTAGTTTGTCTGAATTAAGTTTTTGTTACTTCTAATGAAAAGGATCCTGACAGTTATAACTCTACTATTCTAGATCAGTTTGTACCTAAGAGATAAGAAGTAGAAACAAGTTGTCCTGTGAGGTAGACTATTATGACAGTGGCTTATGAACCACACCTCCTGGATTCACGCTCTCTATTGTCACCTCCCACAATGAGTCTGGGTTCAACCATATGCGTACCTGATAAGTGCTTGCATTTTGGGGCTAGTCTGTATTTTGCATGGAAGTTCAGGATACTCTGCTGTACAGAGAGGCCATGTATAGAATTCTTAGAAGATGAGACATACAGAGATACCCCGTGTAGAAAAACACTGAGGCACCCCAGCCAAAGTCCTCTCTGAATGTAGCCACATGAGTGAAACAGCCAATACCATGTGGAACAGAAAAACTGCCCAGCTGAATACAGTCAACATGTAGAATCATGAGAAATAAAGATCGTTATCGTTTTAACCAACTAAGTTCTGGGGTAACTTATTAGGCAACAAAACAACTGAAATAGCCAAGGACGGAACACCCAGTCAGTAGGTCTTAAACAGTTGCCCAAGACAGAGTGCCAGCGATATTCATTCATTCATTCATTCATTCACTCATTGTAGTATTTAATGAATGTCTACTATGTACTGGTCAATAAAAAATGTAGAGACCAGGAAAAAAAACCTACAAACAGAAAGAAAATGTGCACAATCACACTAGGTAAATAAAGGATTTTACTTCAGAATTTGATTTTTTTTTCAGAAGATTTAAAATGGTTTTGGTCTGTGAGGGAAATAATTTCTGACTAATCATTATTGAGAACCAAATTTTCCAGCATAGAAATGGAGCTTGGAGATATGTTTTAAGGCCACATCCTCCCATGGTATATTATAATTACCTATATTTATGGATAGATGAATTACTTCAAGGTTTAATGGAAATATGCTTTCCTTGCAGTGAGTAACTAGTTATTATTTTCTGCTTTGAAATTTATTCCTTCGCTGGGGGCATCTGATTACTTGGATCTCACTTTTAGTTCCATCACTTGGTAGGTTTATGACCTTGGGGCAGTATTAACCATTCTAAGCTCTGATTTCTCCATTTATTAAAAGGCATAATACTATATACCTTATATAGTAAGCCCTAGACAAAATATTATTTTTATAATCCTAGATGATTTCTGGATCACCAACTCTTGTCTTAGGAAATTCATTTGCTTTTCTTTTATTTCAAAGAAAACAGTGCTCATCGTTGCTTCCTAAGAGGCAAAAACCAGTATGCCTTCTTAGTATTAACTAACTTCATCCCTCCTTTTCACTCCATGCTTTGGGAAATTAAAGATTTTAGTAAAAGGTTAAACTTGAGAAAATGTATCAATGTATTAAATGGTTTTTGTACCCATTACCTTATTATAGGATATTTGAAGGAGTCGGTGAGATATCTGAATATGCTTAGTTTTATAATGGAATGGGGAAGCAGGGAAAAAGAACTGGGCTCATCTTTTTTCATTTTGGAGTAACACATAAAGGTATAATTGACAGAGGAGGGAGCTTTGCTTTCAAGGGATTCAGGTTTGAGGAGTGAATAGTAAATTCTAGCCAAGCTGGGAAGCTTTGGGAGGTTCAAATTTGCACAAAGTAGAAAGCCTCTATGTACCAAGAACATGGAAATCATGGCCAAGTTTAGATTTGGATTTTGCCACAGCTCTGCTTTGCTTTAACCTCCTGATCTGGCCAATTCATATCCTCATGTTTGAGCACTTGAGGATATGGTATGTACTATCCTGTGATACCGTGTGCATTTGAATTATATTCTTACTTTTTAGAATGACAATGATAATTCTAATTATAGAACTGCATAAAGTAGCTCAAGGTAGATATGAGCTGGAAAAATATTTGTGACTCTTTAGCATCATATTATATTCTTCCTCAACTGCTGGAATACTGAAAAATTGGCACAGGTCAGGTATCTGTGGGAGGCCTCAGAAGCTTTGAATTTGGGATCTCATGCTAGGTTTTCTGCAGGGTCTCTACTTGAAGATATTGGTAATGATGAACACATACACACATACGCACACACATTATGGCTGTGATGACTTAATTCCTTCCTTACAACTCTTTAATTCTGTTCATAGCAGCACTGACAAAAAGTCTAGCTCTTAGCAGAGCATAAAGCCAGGGGGATTGATTGAGAGGGTTCTTCTGTTAACTAACCTTAAAACATCCCTGCATATACCTAAAGCAGTTCATGAAGCTTTGCCCTCAGGAGTACTTGTGGGTTTGTGGGTGGGTTTGCTGATATTGTGGATATGCCTCACCCACATGGCCTCTTTCTTCACTTCCCTGGAAATGTAGCATTAAAGACAGTGTGACACGGGTCACTGCTGGTTGGCAAGTGAGAAGAGGAGGTGCTATCAATACCCCGTATAATGGAACTGGGTAGTTTGGATTTCAGAGGAAGATATTCCTTCCCTCCCCCCTCCCTCTCTCCTCCTTCCCTTATTCCCTTTCTCCCTCCCTCTTTGTCCCTTCTCCCACTTCTTACCTCCTTTATTTTCTACATATTTACTCACACTTCCTCTGTTTCTGACACTGTTGCTCAGGGCTTCAGTTATAAAGTAGTTTTCCTTTATTAGCAGTCTGGCTTTCTGCGGTTTTGTTCCCACGCTAACCATGGTGGGAAAGCCGGTCAGCCTCCTTTTGACGTCACAATGCTTGCAACATTCCTCTCGCGTCATCGCATCACGTAGACATTTTATCACAAGAAGGGTGAGTGCAGTACAGTAAGTAATTTTGAGAGAGAGGGAGACCATATTCATATCTTTGTCATGGTATAGTTCTGTAAGTGTTCTATTTTATTTATTTTTAAAGTTTTTTTTAAAGATTTTATTTATTTATTCGAGAGAGAGAGAGAGAGAAGCACAGACACAGGCAGAGGGAGAAGCAGGCTCCATTCCATGCAGGGAGCCTGACGTGAGACTCGATCCCGGGTCTCCAGGACCACACCCGGGATTGAAGGCCGTGTTAAACCACTGAGCCACCCGGGCTGCCCAACTTTCAAAGATTTTATTTATTTATTCATGAGAGGCACAGAGAGAGAGGCAGAGACATAGGCAGAGGGAGAAGCAGGCTCCCTGGTGGGAGCCCTATTTGGGACTGATCCCAGGACCCCAGGATCAGTACCTGAGCTAAAGGCCACCACTCTGCCACTGAGCCACCCAGGTGCCCCATAAGTCTTCTGTCTTATTATTAGTTTTTGTGTTTATTCTCTTACTGTGCCTCATTTATAAGTGAAAGAAAAAAAATACAGTATGTATAGGGTTCAGGTACTATTTGCAGGTTTTTGATATCCACTGGGGGTCTTGGAAGTTATTCCTCTATGGATATACAGTGACTGTTGTAGTGGGAACAAGCTCTAGCAGAGGAAGGTGAATATTAAAACCAGTAATTCCAATAAAGTGGGATTATCATTATGGCAAGGGAAGGAGAAGTACTGTTTTTCATTTGGCCAGAGCATTTGTGTTTTCCACCCTGAAGGCATTCTTCACAGTGTGTCTAAAGCTTCTGTCTGCCTTTCTGGACTATGCTTCCCTAGAAGGTCTCATTTAGCTTGATATCGCCATACCCAGCCCAATGCCTGGCATTTGCAGCCTAATAAGAATTTTTTGAATGAATAAGTGCTCTATGAATATTGTTGAACAAATATTTTATTCATTTTTTTTATATCTGTAGTCCTGACTTATGGTTGGTACATGATAAATATTGGCCAATGAAATGATAGTCATCTCTTTTTATAATGTGGTTTTATTTATTTATTTATTTATTTATTTATTTTTAAAGTAATCTCTATGCCCGATGTGGGGCATGAATTCATGACCGTGAGATCAAGAGTCACATGCTCTAGTGACCCAGCCATGTAGGCGCCCCCTAGTCAATGAAATACTATGACTAATGAAATCAATAGTCATAGTGTTGTGAACAGCAATTGTGGGGAAAACACATTGATTAGGATGGAAGGGACATGGGGATTACGACCTATTTCTGCCATGTACTAAGCTGTCGTTACTGGAGCTAAATACAACCACTCTCTCTTGGTTCTGATTCCTCATTTGTAAGGTGAATGTAACAGTGCCTGTCCTGCCTCCTTTGCACGTTGGTCATCAGCGTCAAATGGCATAATGTAAGTGAAATGCTGTGAAGCACTGTACACATTTCATTGTTCAGTGCCTGCTTTGCTCGCTGCAAGAAAGGGAGAGACTTTCAGTACAAATAAGAGAACAGCATCACTTTTCTTTGAGAAGCTCTTGGAAGGTAGAATGCTTTCCATTTTAAATACCATGCTCCATGCTATGTTTTTTGCTTTTACAAATCCTTTCTCAACCTCCTCCTTCCCTAAATATCAAAAGAAACAGCATCATTCTTTTGTACTTTTTCCCTTGGCATTTTATATTGAAAGATATCAAACTTACAGAAAAGTTGAAAAAACATTGTAGTAAATACCTTATACCTTTAATCTAGATCACCAGTTAATCATTTGCCACATTTTCATACTCTCTTCTGTCCATCTCTGAGTATGTTGTGTATCAATATTTATGTATAAGAATAAGTTTCACACAGCATAATATTTCACCTCTAAATATTTCAGTGTAACATCCCTGTATAAACACCATATGATTATCACACTCAAGAAAAGTAATTTAGATAAATTAATTAGATATCATTAAATAATGTATGGCCCATAATCAAATTTGTATATTTATCCCAATATGTACTTTATGGCTGTTTTTGTGTTTTATTTATTTTTTATTTTTTTATTTTTTTAATTTATGATAGTCACACACACACACACACAGAGAGGCAGAGACACAGGCAGAGGGAGAAGCAGGCTCCATGCACCGGGAGCCCGACGTGGGATTCAGTCCCGGGTCTCCAGGATTGTGCCCTGGGCCAAAGGCAGGCGCTAAACCACTTCGCCACCCAGGGATCCCTGTTTTTGTGTTTTAAACCAAGGATCATGCACTCATGCAGTGAACTTATTAATTTTGCTCCTTAATGATCTCCCTCCCACTCCTCCCTTTTTAAAATAATGTTTTCAGAGTCCAGGCTAATGTCCCTGAATTTGGATTCATCTCATTTTTTCCTTAGGATTATATCCATGTTAAATGTTTTTGGCAAGAGTAATTCAAAGCTTTGAGGTCTTCTTGGTGCATGTCAACAAGAAGCATACATCAGTTTGTCCCATTATTGAAGATGTTAAATTTGATTACAGCCTAAGTTTGGTTAGATGTTTTCTCCTTGATTTCTTCCTTGTAAAGGTCACTCTTCTTCAATGTAGTCAACCAGTGATCTATAGAATGATACTCTGGGACTAAGATACCTTGTTCATCTTCAATCTTTTACTCAATGGTTTTATTCTTATAAGAGTGGATACAAATACCCTTATTTGTTATTGACAAATGGATGAGGAAATAATAGAACATTGACTTTATAAGTCTTGATGGTCAGTGTGAGAAGAGAAGTAAGTAGTAAGACTTTGAGACAAACAAAGTGGTCCATGGATGGAAGGAGGCAACACGACAGCATGAGGACCCATGTAAGATAGAGGCTAAAATGTTGTGGGACATGACAGTCCTTCCCGACTTTGGAAACTTGGTCTGTGGTCAGCTTTGGTGGAGACCATTTATTGTATTTTATTTATGGCTTCTAAATCAGAAGTGACTTTCCTGGTGATAAAACTTGAGTTTGAAGGTTGTAGTACTGGCCAGATAGGGTAAGACTGAATCCTGGAAACTAAATAGTAAAACAGGGAGAGTGTGATGCTAATGTGTAATTGCCCTGCCATCCAGATAGGTAGGATATCAGAGGAGAGGAAGCAGGCTTCAAGTGAAAACTGTGTTTAGGCATGAAGATTTCATAAGCTGTGAGGACGCTGGTGTGTGTGGGTAGGGAAGATAATGGAGGTGTCTGAGAACTGGTGATACTTGGACACCAGGAAGGCAGATAGACAACAGATGTCAAAAGCAACCAGCAGCAGGTAGTATAGTCTTCAGGTGGTCCCCAATCCCAGAGTTTAAGATAGACAGAATAAATCAGAAATAGTAAAAAACCAAGGGGCTCATAGCTAAAGAATGATGGCCTCAAAGGCAGTATTATTGGGAATCTGCTTTCCTACACACTTTATGCACCATGAGGAGGCCATTTTCCTCATTTTATTAATGTGGAAACAGCCACCGAGAAGTTGAGAATTATCCAAGACCACAGAATGGCAGACAAAGGATTCAAATGCAGTTTGACTTCAAATCTAGGACACTTAAATCATAATTGGTTGTATTATGGTTCCTGGGCACAAAGATCTTAGAATCTGGAGAAAAATATGCTTATATCTAAGAAAACTATAGTGGGATTGATTGCTGAAGGATGATAGAACTAGAGACCCTGGAGACTAAGAAACCTGAATCTCACTTGACTTTGAAGAGTCAAAGGCTACTGTTCACTTGAGTATCCAGTACAAGACTCTTGGCTGCCCTCTGCCCCCAATAAATAATGGTATTTTGATAGGAAAAACCAGAGGATGTGGCTGGTGAAACGAATCCAGTCAGATCAGCACTGATGCACATCTCTTGTTCATGGCAGGGCTCTACAGCCAAAGCGTCAGGAGTGGAAAATCAGGGTGAGGGGAAAGGCAGGGAGTAGTCTGAGAGGTAAAATAGGAATAGAGTGGAGGTCTGAAGGATCTGGATGGGCTGGGAGGTGTGTGTTGCTCCTCAGGTTCTAGTTTTTGTGGCACTAAATATAAAGGATCACAGGTCTGGTTGATTTGGAAAGGTGGTAAGTCAAATGGGCCCCTGATCTTGACAGTCTGTATATTATGCTTCAGAGGAGTTATCACATTCATTCATCCTTTCCTCTACAAATCCATTCATTTATTTATTCATTAATTCATTCAGTTAATATTAAATGGGCACCTAATATTTAAATCAAGCTCTGTGCAAGCCTCTAGGCTTGCAGTGATGAAAATAATAAGGTCTCATGCCCCAGTCCTCATGAGCTTATAGTAGTATAGTGTAGTAAGGGAGGTAGATTTAGTCACATAACAGGAACAAAACTGAAACTACAATTGTGGCAAGTTAGAAAACAGGAATTTAAACCTCTGTATTTATTCAAAATTTAGAGGCAATCTTTATATGATGCATGGTTATTCTACATACCACTAAGAAAAAAATCATCCACAATGGAAACCCTAGAAGGGAATGCCACATTAAGCTGGGGTACCAAAGGCTGTTCTGCTCAATAAAAGGGAAAATAAGGAAAAACTGATCTCACAGTAAGGGACAACAAGGAAACTTGCTGGTCTCAACCTTGACACAGGGTGGTAGGGGGAAAATAAAACTCCCCTAAGAATTCTGATGCCAAGTCAGTACTTCAGGGTTTTCAATCTGAATTCATGTTAGTACTATGTCCAAAAAACTCAAGCAGAGAGTTTAAAGGAATTTTAGGTTGGTAGTTCCCTGAGATGACTGGTAGAAGCAAGTGCAAAATCTTTCTGGAAGAATTTGACTTTAGCTGAGCCAGCAGTGACTGGGGGACTCCATTTACTTATAGGACATACTTTCATGCTTCAAGGGGAAGAAACATGCATCATTGAGTTGATGAAACTTGGTCATCAGGGAAGTATGGGTGGCTTTCCTGATACACTGATGCTTGGACTGACATTGAGATCTGAAGGATGCAAAAGCTTTAACTTGGGGAGGAGGTTGGGGAGAACACTCTAGTTGGAGGCATAAGTACATGCTAAGGGTCTGTAGAGGGGGAGGTACAGAGAGGTCTGGTATGTTGGAGCGGTAAAGGAGGGAGTTTGGTGCTGGGCAAGGCTAGAAGGCAGGGCTCAGGTGAGGGTGTGCAGGACTGTATAAGCTACATGGAGGACTTTGTCCAGATTTTAAGAGAAATGAGGAGCCTAAAAGGTTTTTGGGGGGATGCCTGGGTGGCTCAGTGGTTGTATCTGCCTTTGGCTCAGGTTCTGATCCCAGGGTCCTGGGGTCGAGTCCCGTATTGGGCTCCCTGCAGGCAGCCTGTTTCTTCCTCTGCCTATGTCTCTGCCTCTCTCTCTCTGTGTCTCTCATGAATAAATAAATAAAATCTTAAAAAAATAAAAGGTTTTTTTGGAAGGAAGGTTGATAGGATCATATATGAATTTAGAAACAATGGTTTTTTGGTTGCAGTAGGGAAAATATGTTGAGGGTAGATAGAAGCCTGGTGAGTGGTGCTCATAGTCTAACCTTGAGACACGACACTTTACTTTGCAGAAAAGATATCTCAGAAAGACTGAGACCCACTTTGGACTTTACTGTCTGAAAGATAATCCTTAGACATGGCAGTTCAGAGACTGTCACCATGCCAGAAGGTCTGCAGGTTGATGGGGGTATTCTAGAGTCTAAAGGTGGTAGTTTGGCTTTCTCATAATATAGCTTTTAACACATTACTTGCCTTTTTTTTTTTTTTTTTTTGGTTCCTAAATGAGCTGCCCTAAAGCTACCTATTTAAAGAGATTTTAACAGTGCAGGTGATAATGCTTTTCTTAAATCTCATCTGTCTTATTTTTTAGTAATAATCTGCTGCTGTTCAATAAGTAGGACTTGTTCTACACTAAGAAAAAGCAGGGTGTGGTCTCAGTGCTTGCATGTGCAATTGGTCTTTTTGCAGACGCTCCGTCTCTGGCTTTTTCTGAAGAGTATTTTATCTGTAAGCTCTAAATGTAATGTTAGAAAAGAGTGACTTCAAACACCTATAAGAGATTTAAAATGTGCCTTTTGTTTTTAAGAGTTGCTTTATAAATAAGCATAAAATTATTTTTAAATATACATTAACAGTATCATGTAGTACATAGTGGAGATTTACTTAGTGAAATTATTTTTTTCCCATTTTCTTTTTAAGTTGCTTCCTTCCCTCCATTACCTAGCGTTCCCAGACCATAACTCTGTACCACTCCCTGCCAGTAACCCATTAAATTTATTTTTCCTGTTTAAATAAAACTTACATTGTGCTAATATGAGCTGGGCATGTTCTAAGCACTTGACACACTTTAGAAATTTGGTGAATCCCATTGATTTTTCTCACAAAACAATAAAAAAATGCATAACATAAAATATATAGGATTATAAAGTAATCAATTGTATTAAAATTAAGTTATCAAATCTTAAAAATATCACCATACATATGATACTTAATACATTAAATAGACCTAGCGTTAGGTCAGTTGTCATATTTCAAAGTAATGAATATAAATGATATTTTGAGATATTTGTAATATCTCTGATGTGACATGAAAATATCTATAACACAATCATATGTACTGCAAATAACATTGAGGTTTGTTGCCTACATTTATAATTGAAGTGCTAAGCTTTAGTTTGATGTGAAAATAAAGGTATAATTTTTTTTCTACCAAGTTTGTGCATCAAACACTAGGTTAAGATAACACTTTTTGGTGGAGGAATTCCATGTCTGCTAAGTGAACAAAGAGTATTGAATTCTGCATGTTCAAAGCTCATTAGAATATAGTTCAGTATTCAGGGAAACCATGGTTTATGTTTACCCTATTGGTACAGGAACAAATAGGAATTGCAAAGGGTATAGGGAGCATGTATGCTCCCACAAAGAACATCCTGTAATGGGATATAGTGGAATCTCCACATGGTGCTAACTTGACTCTGGGTAGCAAGATTGGTTTAAAATAATATGAAATACAGAGCACTTGGTTGGCTCAGTTGGTAGAACATATGACTCTTGATCTCAGGGTCGTGAATTTGAGCCCTATGTTGGGGGTAGAGTTTACTTAAAAAAAAAAAAAAGAATAGATTTGAAAAAAATATTGTGAAATAAAGGAAGAAAAAAATCCTGAAAAAATATTGGTAGAATTAATTTCAAGTACAAAATATAAGCAAATTGAATTCTCACAGACTGGAAATATTTTTCATATACTTCAAACAAATCTGAAGATGTCAGTGCCTTTATATCACACATTTAAAAAAAAATGCCACTCTGGAGTTGAGAGGTCAGACACAAGTTTCAAAGATGCCACGCAAAGGAAAAAGCAGTTCCAGGAAAGAGGGAATAAGTTCCAGGGGTGATAGTTCTGACAAGAAGACTCAAGACCCAAAGGTGGTGGCAATGCAGTAAAGGTCAGACACATTATGTGGGGAAAAATGTGTGAAAATCATGGAAGCCATGGATAAGTTAAAGTCTAGAATGAGATTCAATGAAGTGAAGATATAGTGAAGATAAAGCCAGGGCACTTGGGTTGGATGACCAGAGGTTCTATGATGGGACCATTTCAAGAAGCAGCATTGGCCTTGCCTGTAAGTGGGCTGGATAAGCCTGTGTTTACAGACCCTCCAGTTAGGATGAAATGTGGATATTATTATGGTTGGAGGGAGAAAATAAAATTGTTCAAAAGACTGAAAAAAAAAATGCCACTCTGGGAGGTTCAGATTTCAGCCTTGATGCAGGAGGTAGGTTTGTTCTGTCAGGCAAAAAGCTGATGATAGTGGTAGAGAGAGCAATGTAATCCTCTTCTAGGTAGGGCAACTCCACTTCATTTCTATCTGAGAAATGGACCCTTCACATCCTTTGATTCTATTGTAAAGAAGACTTAGCCTCAAATCACCCACTTGATGTTTTAGACATAGATTTTGTCTAGTCACTGGAGAAGCCCTACAACTATGCTCTAAACAATGGCTTTCAAACTTTTGTGACTACAGTACCCAATAAAAAAATACAGTTTATCTTGAGAGCCAGTATCCATACACTCACATAAATGATGCAGACTTCATGAAACAACACTGACTTTTACCATGTGGAATGAGCAGATATTTATTTTCTGTTTCAGCTCATTTTATTTTATTACTTTTTTTCTATTTATGCCAGATACTTCATAGAGTTAAAGTTCCTACTTGTTTCCAAAAGGCATTTAAAATAACAGTTCTGGGATGCTTGGGTGGCTCAGTGGTTGAGCGTCATCTGCCTTTGGCCTGGGGCATGATCCTAGAGTCCCGGGATCAAGTCCCACATCGGGCTCCCTGCATGGACCCTACTTCTCTCTCTGCCTGTGTCTCTGCCTCTCTGTGTGTATCTCATGAATAAATAAATAAAATATTAAAAAAATAAATAAAATCACAGCTCCTGTGAAATGTACAGGCATTTAAGGGGCTATTTGCTAGATGAATTTTTTCTAGAGACCTTTTTGGAGCAGTGATTTTCATATCAAGGGTTGGGATATTAATAAAAATTAAAAACAGAGACACATATACATGTATAAATATATTTCATACATATTATATACATATAAATGTGTATATGTACATACACACAAATACATTCATACACACACCTTTTTTCTGTTGATTTCAGTCAAGAATTGAAGGCCACTATCTGAGACTATAATTACTGAGTTTCTTCAGTAATATAGAAGTAAAAATAATAAAATGTGACTCTGATCTTTTCCTTGCATGTCTGAGGCCTGACATGTTGGCCTGTACCCTCAAAGCCGGTCAGGACCTGTGCTCCTTCAGGCATCCCTTCTTTTAGCAACATCACCAACCTCTCCACCTATCTCAGGAGGCCTCCTTACCTGTGCCACATGATCCTATGCAACTGCTGCCCGTGTAATTGTGGCTGCATTCCTTGACAGTTCTTCCCTGCTACAGCAGTACTGGTAGCCTTGGAAAGCTAAGGAACAACTCAGGACACTTTTTAATTTCTGGCAAGGTTGTGCTTGGTTGGATAATAGCACAGCAAAGGCAACATGAAGGAAGTTGATGGGGGATGCCTGGACTTTAGCTCACAGGAACTCCAGTTTTGATAGCACATTGGAGATCTCACTTGACCCTTCTTGCTGTTAACTTTTCTGTGACTATTTTCTCTCTTCCTTTGTGGGTAGGAAATGTTCTGTTAGGGAAACTAGCCTAAGTACTAAAAGATTGTCACAAAATTGTTTTACTATCTTTTTAAAAAAAATATTTTATTTATTTATTCATGAGAGACACAGAAAGAGAGGCAGAGGGAGAAATGGGGTCCATGCAGGGAGCCCAATGTGGGACTTGATCCTGGGAATCCAGGATCAGGCCCTGAGCCAAAGGCAGATGCTCAACCACAGAGCCACCCAGATATCTGTACTATCCTCTTTTTTATTGTATCAGGTGACTCCCCAAAGACACTATTCTGTTGATATGGCAACCCTCCATATTAGGGAATGGAGAAAGGGGGAGCATCAGGGACTTGTGGGCAGATGGGACATTTTGAGGTCTGTGAAGGATGAGTTTTCAAGTTTGTGGGTTAGGAACACTTTTTTATAATGTGTTACTCCTAACAGTCTGGTCTCTGTAGCTGAACAGCATCGTTTGGCTTCTATCTGTCTGTCTAAAAATATATTCATGCTTATTTAATATTTAGGTAGATTTTTAAAATGCCCACTGAATCTTTCCTTCATTCCTTTATTTTATTTTATTTTTTATTTTTTAATGGATTTTTAAAAATTTTTAAAATTTATTTATGATAGTCACAGAGGGAGAGAGAGAGGCAGAGACATAGGCAGAGGGAGAAGCAGGCTCCATGCACCGGGAGCCCGATGTGGGATTCGATCTCGGGTCTCCAGGATCGCGCCCTGGGCCAAAGGCAGGCGCCAAACCGCTGCGCCACCCAGGGATCCCTCATTCCTTTATTTTACCCAATTTATCAGAATCTCCTAGATGTTCATGGCAAATCTTTTTCTCTTTTGTTTTTTTAGATTTTCCTCCTTTATTTATTTTAGAGAGGGAGAGAGACAGTACAAGTGGGGGCGGGGGAGGAGCAGAGGAAGAGGGACAAGCAGACTCTGCACTGAGTGTGGGGCTTGACTTGGGGCTCAAACCCACAACCCTGAGATCATGTCCTGAGCTAAAATCAAGAGTCAGAGGCTTACCTGACTGAGCCACCCAGGTGTCCCCTTGGCAAACCTTCCTACATTGCTTCTTTCTCATGGCCCATGCCCTTGCAAGCATGCTTCTTAGACAGTTACTCTAACAAATGAAACTATTTTTTCAAAAGTTATCAAAACTTTAAAATGACTAAATTTATTTTTGATTATGGAAAATTTCAGAAATATACAAGAGTAATGAGATTAGTATAATGAACTTGTTCATTAGCCAGCTACAATAGTCATCAACATATTGCCATGCTTGGTTTCTTCGTCCTCCCTATTCCCATGACTTTTTTTCTTAATTCACATTCTCTTGACTTCTTTGAAGTGCTTAATTTAACTAAACAGCCCTTTTTCCTTCAAATGGACTCTTCCCTTAGCTTCTGAGAATTTACAGTCCTCTGGACCTTTTCTTATGTGTTGGATTATTTCTTCTTTTTTTTTTTTTTTGGATTATTTCTTCTTAATTAGAAAATGCTAAAGAGTCATTCTGGAGAGGTGTCTTCTCTTATGAAAATGTGCAGAATTTAAAAGTACAGATCACTTATGCTTTTCAGGCCAAACTCTGGGAATAAAGATTGGATCACCCTGAGCAGATACAGAGGAGTCAGGAAAGTAGAGAAGGTAGGAATTAGGAAGATAGAGCCCAGTGTGGGCTGTTGGCACCTGGGAAGACGATGTGGAGGAAAAAGACTTTCTCCTTATTAGTGAAGAGTTCTCTAAATTTTCTGAACTCTCATGAAAGAGTTTATGCCATTTGGTCACATCTGTTAAAGCTAAACGAATGCCCACACAATGACCCAGTAATTCCAATTTTATCTAGCAGAAAAATTAGGGCACATATCTACAAAAAGATATACAAGGATGTTCACAGAAGTTTTATTCAGCATCCTAAGTACTTGCATCAGCCCAAATGTCTGTCAATAGGAAAACGGATAAACAAAATACAGTATATTCAAGCAGTGGAATTCTGTTCCTTATAAAAAGAAATACTGATGCATGATGCAATCTGGATTAATCATCAACACAAAGTGTATACTATGGAGATTCCATTTAGGTGAGTTTCAATAATAGGCAAAAGTCATCTGTAGTGTTAGATTCACAATTCATTCTGGTAGAGATGGTATTGACTGACAAAGGGGTAAGAGGGAGTCATCTCAGGTGTTGAAATGTTCTCTATTTTGATCTGGTGGTGGATATACAAATACATTAATTTTGCCTATTCTTCCACATAATTTAAGTAGAATCATCTAGGGTATATCCCCCCAATATTTCTTTTTTATATCAATTTTTAAATTTACATTTTATTTAGTTAACATATAGTGTAATATTGGCTTCAGGGATAGTATTTAATGATTCATCACTTACATATAATACCCAGTTGTTCATAATGATGAGTATTCTCTTTAAAGCCCATCACCCATTTATCCCATATTCCCTACCAATCTCCTCTCTAGCAACCCTCAGTTTGTTCTCAATTGTTTTTTCTTTTTCAAGATTTTATTTATTTATTTGAGAAAGAGAGAGAGAGAGAGAGAGAGCGAGAGCGAGCACACAAGCAGGGACAGTGGCAGAAGGAGAGGGAGAAGCAGGCTGAGAGGGAGCCTGATGTAGGTCTCAATTCTAGGACCCCAGGATCATGACCTGAGCCGAAGGTCATGCTTAACCAACTAAGCCACCCAGGTGCCCTTGTTCTCTATTAAGAGTCTCTTATGGTTTGCCACCTTTTTTTCCCTTCCCCCTTCCCCTATGGTCATTTGTTTTGTTTCTTAAATTCCACATGAGTGAAATCATATGGCATTTGTCTCTCTCTGACTGACTTATTTCACTTAGCATCATAGACTCTAGCTCCTTCCACATTGTTGCATATTTCATTCTTTTTGATGGTTGAGTAATATTCTATTGTATATGTATACCACACCTTCTTTATCCATTCATCAGTTGATGGACATTTGGGTTCTTTCCATAATTTGGTTATTGTTGATAGTGCTGCTATGAACATTAGGGTTCATGTGCCCCTTCAACCAAGTATGTTTTTATCCTTTGGGTAAATATCTAGTTGTGCAACAGCTGGATCATTGGCTAGCTCTATTTTTCACTTTTTAAGAAACCTCCATACTGTTTTTCAGAGTGGCTACACCAATTTGCATTCATGCAGAGTGTATTCTTTGATCACGGAAGTCAGAACTTTACCTGGAATGTGGTTATACAGATGGACACATGTAAAAAATCATGTTTGTAAACTTAAAACTCTATATGTATCTTAGAATGTAAGTTTTTTTTTTTAATGTTTCTATTGTCAGGGTTGTAGCTGGCAATTAATGTTATTGTCAGTCTCTGAAGATAAGGCCTTATGCTCCAAGTTCTCCAGAGCAACTAGTCAGTTTACATCCTGATCTTCTTTATCTCACCTGAATCTTCCCCTCAGTAAGTCAGAGAGGTGGGACTTACAGGTTGTGGCTCAGGCGGAAACAGGACATTGATGTAACAGAACTAGTTCTCCATTGAAAGTCCTGCCATTTCTATTCATTTGCAAAGTCTTTCATGATGGCCCTCTGTGACATCTCATCTAGACTTTAATAGCCACCTTCACAAGAGCCACAACTGCAGAGGCTGCAGGCAGAACTGCAGACAGTCATTGCCTGCTTAATGGCCTCCCAAAGGCAAACACTTTTTTACCACCCTGGAAGCCAATTTCAGTGCTCAACCCACTATTTTTATTCTGCTATTCTCACCTCTAGTGACACTATTGTGGGGGTTTTCACTTATTGGTACTTACAAATGGTCATTTGGATGAAATGTGACTGTCTCTGCACAGAAGTTTGAACTGGCTGGTTTGTAAGGCAGCATCTTCTCATGTGCACACAACAGAAAGCTTGTCGCAGAAATATATCCTGAGTATTGGTCCAGGCGTTTTGTTTATCAAGTGTGTTACCGGGAAGGGACAAGACAGTAGCTTCATTTATTTATGTAGGAACTGGAATTCTTCCCTTATAGGTCATAGGAAGACCATAGGCAATGACCCCCTTCCTGTTATCTACCTGCCTAGCTACTTAATGGAATCATTAATATTTATGGAAACACTTTTCTTACTTGCAAATTATATATTTAATAATGTTTTTAACAAGTAATAGAAGAATATGGTCTTAAAAAATCACATAGAATGAGTTTGTCCGATGAAAAGTTACTCTCTTTCCTGCTCTTGACCTTTGTGCCTGTCTTTTCTTTTTTAGGACAACCATGGTGACTGGTTTCTTATGCAGCCTTCCACAAATAGTCCCAGTATATACAAGCATCTCTATATCACTGCCCTTAGTCATGATTATTTCAGTAATCTAAGTTTATCAGCTTAATTGAAGTATGTATGTAAAGATACTTTATCAGTGAATATAAACCAGCACTTGAAAACCTGCTAAAGTCATTCTTAAACTTCAAATGTATTAGCTTTTTCCATCCATACTGATTTTTCTCTTTGTTCTAAAAAAAGGTCATTGAGTAGACAGGAAATTACTTGCCAGACTTTGAGTGATCCAAACCTTCATTGCAGGCCCTACAGGGAGAATATGCCCAGCATGGAACTCAGCATAGTCTAGATTTCCTGGAGGTTAAACATTACTACCTTAGATAGAATTAAGTGGTAGCTGAGGATGAAAGTGAATGGTAAAAAATGGAAGAATAACCTTTTTCCAAACTCTAGAATACCAATTCTTCTTAAAAACTCTTTCATGTAACTGGGCAGTCCTTTTTTGACTGCTCTCTGTGAACTCATCAACTCTGTTAGCTTCTTTCTTCTTCTGCTTCTTCTTCTTCTTCTTCTTCTTCTTCTTCTTCTTCTTCTTCTTCTTCTTCTTAAGATTTTATTTATTTATTTATTCATGAGACACACATACACACACACACACACACATACACACAGAGAGAGGCAGAGACACAGGCAGAAGGAGAAGCAGGCTCCACACAGGGAGCTCAATGTGGGATTTGATCCTGGAACTCCAGGATCATGCACTGGGCCAAAAGCAGGTGCTAAACCACTGAGCCACCCAGGGATCCCTTCTGTTAGCTTCTTAAACACATCATAGCTGACCTGCATAATAACTCTGCCAGGTATTTATTTTTTTTCTCATTGCCAATTTACAGAAGAAAGATTTTATAGAAAGAGTTTCTGTTCATTGTCACAGAGCTAGAATATAATTTAAGCTGAGTTAGGGTCTGAATCCTGGTTGTCTTTATCCCAAAACTCATTTCTTCCTACTTGATGCTGACATTCATGCATAACTTTACCAGTTTCCAAAGCAACTAAGGTCTAGCCTGTTTCATGTTGGAAAATCAACATAGGGTCAAAAGTTCCTGGGTGATATTTTAAGTTTTGAAAAAAATATCTAGAGTGAGAGGAAACATGAAATTGCATAATGGCTGAATGAAGCATTTGAATACTTCTTACCAATACACCCATCCCTGCGCATTCCCACCTGACATTTCTACTTTAAGGCTACAAGGTTCAGGACATACTGTGGACCCTTGTGGTTCTGGTTGGAGATATTTAGGTAACAGAAGTCTAAGTAATAGGGATCAGTATAGGGGTCAGTTTGCATAAGACTGTTGGATGAGGCAAGTTCTAACCTTGGAAAATCTGTTAGAAAATCTGGTTCTCCTGTTCTTTCTTTGTCATGGAGGTGACTTAACCTGTTTATATTATTTGTAAACATTTATAAAATCTAAATTTGAGGCTCTAATTTGCTTAGAAGTTTTATTTTTATAACTTTTTGTTTTCAAATAATTTGAGACATCAAAAAAGTTACAATATAGTTCAAAGAGCTCCCTCTACCCTTCACCTAGGTTTTCCTAATGATAATGTATTGTGTAATAATAATATCAAAGCCATTATCTAAACCAGGAAATTAATGTAGGTATAATACTACTAATTAACTTACAGACTTTATTTAGTATCATTTTTCTAGTCCAGGATATCATCCAGGATCCCACATTGCATTTAGTTGTTTTGTTTCCCTTGTCTCCAGCCTGTGACAATGTGTGTGTGTGTGTGTGTGTGTGTGTGTGTGTGTTTGTAAACTTGACACTTTCAAGGGTTTCTAGTCAATTATGTCATCCCTCACACGGTGTTTGTCTGATATTTTCTCATGATTTGATTGAGATTATGCATTGCTGGCAAGGAAACTACAGAAATGATGTGTCTTTCTTAGTGCATCATGTTGGGAGATATATGATATTGATGTTTTATTATTGGTGATGTTAACTTTGATCACTTGGTTAAAGTAGTGTCTTACAGATATCTACACTGAAAGGCTACTATTTTCTCTTTTGCAATTAGTGTCTTATGGGAAGACATTTGGAGACTATGGGTTTGTCCAGCTTTGATTTTAGGTTCTTCCTTCCAGCCTAAGCCAAAAGAGTTCTGCACTGGGTATTGGACCAAAACCTAATTATAACCATGGTTGCCCTATGTGAGTATAAGATACTATGATGGGGGGAAGTAGCTGGTCTGAGGCAGGGTTTGAGTGTTCCCAAGTTTCTTGGTTTAACACTGTCTTCTTACTACTCTTTCCAATTCCTAAAGGACTTTTAAGGTTTAGTCAAAATAATGGACCTTTAGGAAGTAACTTGAATTTTATGGGCCTTAGTTTATTTACCTATACAGGTAGGTAGGACAGACACCTCAAAGCCTCTTATTCTTACTCATTCCCTTTGCTAGTAAGAAATTAAAAAAGAACTTTCCAAAACCACCCAACCCCTCCACCCAGCTAATCCTATTCATCTTTCATGTCCCAGCTCAAATATCAGTCTCAGGGAAGTCTTCCCTGACATCACAGCTTAGGGTACTTGTCTGATCAGTCATACAGCACCCTCTACTTGATCTTCTGCAACATTCATTATAATACATATAACAACTTCTTCAAAGTTTGCTTTCTTGCTACACTGTAAATACTATAAGTTTGGTTTACTTTGATACCTGGCTTTTACCACCATGACTATTACTTAGTAGTCAATAACCCTAAATTGTTAAAAATGTGCACAATCACATGTGCTATGGAATTGGGCAAGCTTGAAAAAGGGCAAGAAAGCAAAAATAAAAAGCAGTAGCTTTTATGGGAGACTAAGTTATGCTCCTTCCCCTGCCCTTAATCTCTGGAATTTGTATTATTATATATGGCAAAGGCATTCTGCAGATATGATTAAATTAAGCACTTTGAGATGGGGAGGTGATCTGAGTGGGCCCTAAATGTAATCACAAGCATTCTTATAAAAAGGAGGCAGAAATTTGACCACAGGAGAGAAGAAAGTGATATAATCATGGGACAGTAGATTGAGTTCTCTGCTTTGGAAATGGAGGATGGGGACGCAAGCCAAAGAATGAATACAGGTGGCCACTAGAAGTTAGAAAAAAATCAATGAAATAGATTCTTCTCTCAGAGCCTACAGAAGGAGCCAGCCCTTATGACACATTCATTGTGGCCCTAACTCTGGACTTCTGGTCTCCAGAACTGTAAAAGATAACCTTGTGCTGTTTTAAGTCATTGAATTTTTTATTTGTTACAAGGGCAATAGGAAACTAATATGGGTATTAAAAAAGAAGAATGTATCAAAACCTGAAAAAAACAACAAAGTTACAATGAGAATGACAAGCACATAGGAAAACAAAATAATTCGTAAAAGTAAGACATTACATTAATTTTAAATATATATTAACTAACATAGCAAAGGCAGCATTCCACAGTTGGCTCAGGACAACATTGTTGAGGCACTGAAGCAGCATCTTTTTGAAAATCAGGGGAGTGCTGACTGCATGCCCACATGCTAGAGAGGAGCTCTGCACCTCTGCCAAATGGTGCATGGCAGACTTGTTTGAGGAATTCTCACTGAATTTGGAGACCTCAGTACATCCTAGTAGTGTCATAATTTTAATTTGTGAATGCCAATTTTTATAAATTCATAATAACTAGTATGTTATTAAGCCATATAAAAAGAAAGTATATATAATTCCACATTATTTCCTTGAAATATAACATCAGAGTGTGGCTCTAGGAAGATCTGTAGGGGGCATAGACCATGATTAGAAATACACTGGACAGAATGATTCTTTTTTTTTCTCCAGCTTTATTGAGATATAATTGACATATGACATTGTATAAGTTTAAAGTGTACAATGTGATGATTTGATACATGTATGTATTAAGAGATGTTTACCACAATAATGTTGTTAACATACCCTTCACTTCACATAATTACCATTTTGTTGTTGTAATGGTGAGAATATTAAAGCTCCAATGTCACAGCAACTTTCAAGTATACAATATGGTATTGCTGACTATAGTTACCATGTTGTATCCTAGATCTCTAGAACATACTCCAGAACATCTCATAGCTGAAAGTTTATATCCTTTGTGCAACATCTCCCCATTTCTCCCTCTCCTTAGGCCTTGCCAAATACCATTCTGCTCTCTGTTTCTGTGAGTTTGATGTTTTCAGATTTCACGTATATGAGATCATATGGTATTTATTTTTCTCTGTCTGTCTTATTTCACTTCACATTATGCCCTCAAGGAACCATCCATGTTGTCACAAATGGCAGCATTTTTTTCTTTCCCATAGCTGAATATATACACACAGTCCATCCCTATGTGGACACTTAGGTTGTTTCCATATTTTGGCTATTATGAATAATACTAAAATGAATGTGGGATTGCAGGTACATGAAGACAGCAATTTCATTTCCTTTGGATATACACCTAGAAATGAGATTTCTGGATCATATGGTAACTCTATTTTTTTTATTTTCTGAGGAACTCTCATACTGTTTTCCATAGTGGCGGCACCAATTTACACTCCTACCAAAGTGCATCAGGATTCCTTTTTCTCTACATACTCATTTGTTATTTCTTCTGATTTTAATAATGGTCATTCTAACAGGTGTAAGGTGATACCTCATTGTGGTTTTTTGGTTTGCATTTCCATGATGATTAGTGATGTTGAGCATCTTTTCATGTGCATTGGCCATTTGTATGTCTTTTTTTTAAGAGAGATGTCTGTTCTACTCCTCTGCCCAATTTTAATCAGATTGTTTTCTTGCTACTGAGTTGTAGAAATTCTTTTATATTTCAGATCCCAGTCCCTTATTATATATGTGGTTTGCAAATATTTCCTCTGTTCTGTAGGTTACCCTTTTGTTTTGTTGGTGGTTTTCTTTGCTGTGCAGAAGATTTATAGTTTGATGTAACCTCACTTGGTTTTCAGTTTTGTTGCTTGTGTTTTTGATGTCACGTCCAAAAAATAATGGCTGAGACTAATACCAAGGAGCTATTTCCCAAAGCTTTTTTTCAAGAAATTTTGTGATTTTAGGTCTTAAGTTTAAGTTTTTAATCCATTTCAAATTCATTTTTGAATGATGTAAAATAGAGATCTAATTTCACTTTTCTGTCTGTGGTTATCTAGTCTTCCCAACACTATTTGTTGAAAAGACAATCCATGCCTCACGGAGTACTCTTGATTTCCTTGTCAAATATTACCTGACTTTATGCTAAGGTTTTACTTTTGGACTCTCATTTCTGTTCCATTGGTCTCTAATATCTATCTTTATGCCAGTACCATTCTATTTTGGCTACTATAGCTTTACAATGCAGTCTGAAATCAGGAAGTATGACACTTCCAACTTTGTTCTATTTCAAGATTGTTTTGGATATTTAGAGACTTTTGTGATTTCATACACATTTTAGGATTGTTTTTTCTATTTCTGTGAAAAATACCATTGGAAATTTGATAGGGATTCCCTTGAGTTTAGATAGCTTTGGACATCTTAAAGTATTAATTTTTCTGATCCAGGAACATGAGATTTCTTTTCATTTTTTTGGTGTCATCCTCAATTTCTTTCATTAAAGTTTTCTAGTTTTTGGTGTACAGATCTTTTATCTCCTTGATTATACTTATTCCTAAGTATTTTACTGCTTGTGATGTAAATGATATTGTTTTTTAAATTTCTTTTTCAGGTATCATTTGTTAGTGTGTAAAAACACAACTGATTTTTTTTTTTCACAACTGATTTCTATATGTTGATTTTGTGTCCTAAAATTTTCGCGAATTGTTGACTAGTTTTACCAGTTGTTTGCTGGAGTCTTTAGGATTTTCTCTATATAAGATCATATCATTTGTAATGAAAGACAATTTTATTCTTTCCTTTCTTATTTGAATGTCTTTTATTTCTTTTTCTTGCCTAATTGTTCCAGTACTTTGTTTAATAGGAGTGGTGAGTGTGGGAATCCTTGTCTTGTTACTGATTTTAGAAGAAAAGCTTTCAACCTTTCACCATTAGTATGATGTTAGCTGTGGGCTTGTCATAAATTGCCTTTGTTATGTTGCTGTGTATTCCTTCTATACCCACATTTTTTAACATTTTTATAATGAAAGGATGTTATGTTTTGTAAAATGCTTTTTCTGCATTTACTGAGATGATCATATGATTTTTGTCTTTCATTTTATTTGGAGAAGTAGTCACCTCTTCAAGACTTTATAGACTAGCTTCCATGAAGAAAGGTCTTCATCTGCAGATGGAGACATGCTGGAATGCACTGTGACCCTGGGTCTAGTCATGTAGATCAGTATAGGGATGTGTGGGGACTCTTGGTCCAGGAGAGTGTGATGTTAGGCTGCTTAGGTCCACAACATCAATAAGTGCATAGACCTTGTCAAGAGTGTGGAGCTTCACAGTGGCTGCAAAGGCTTTGGTGTCTTCAGCAATGCCTCCAGGTCCAGCAGTTAGGGGCCAGCATGGGTAGTGGTGGTGGCCAGAGCTGGCTATGTGCACATTCAACTGTAGGGGCCAGCTGCAACTGCTTGTATAATGAGAAGGGCTGGTTGCAAGTATACCTATAATGGTGGGGGCTAGGGCCAGTAGCAAAGGCTTGGGTCAACTGGGGGTGCACTGGTAGTTGTGTGGCACTAGATGTTGGTATGTATTCCTACAGCTACAGGGTCTCCCAACAGCATGCACAAAGAAGTGGAGGCTGGTGACGAGGGTTGGGCAGGAGGCATGCAGGTGCACTGCTGGGGGCTTGCTATTAGTGTTTGCATTGGTGTAGGCCAGCAACTGGAGGTAGGGCTAAATATATGTCCACAAGCAGCTGTGGGGCCTTGGTTATATGTATGTTCTTCCCGACTGCAAGATCTCACCATGGGTATGCACACAGTAGTAGATACCGGTGACAAGAGTTAGACTTGTGGCATGCAAGTACACAGCTGGATGGGCTAGCTCCAAGTGTGCACACAGTGGTATGGGTCAGCTGTGCATGTCTAGGCCGGTATCTTGCACTCATGCAGCCTCAGAGGACTGGGCTGGCTACTGGCGTGGATCCCAGGCTCCATTAGGGACCAGAAGGAATTCAGATGTCTGGCATCTGGGTATGCAAATACCTGTAGGGTAAAAATCATTGAAATCTACAGGAGTCCACAGCTATAGTGGCCACTGGTTTCTTCAGTGGTGAAAGTAGCTGGGTCCTCTGCAGAGCAGGGTACCAGGAACCATGTCACTCCTGCCCATGGCCAATAATGGTAGCTCCTGCCTTCATCCTTGTTCCTAGCCAGTTCTATATACCTCAGCTTTGTCAGTCTCTGGATGGAGTAAAACCAAAGCACTCCTGAAAGGCAGAATTCTGCTCTCTGTTTTCTGGGGAGGAAAACTCTTTCTAGCTGGAGAGTTCTCTCTTGTACTGAGCAGCACTAGCCTGGGGGATGGGATGATGCAGCCAAAATGAAGCTGTTTTTCCCTTCCCTTTTTGTGTGGTTATTCTCAGGGTTTTTGTTCCATTGTGTTGCTGAAGTTTCTTGAGTGGACTCCTGACCTCTCTCAGGTCTTCTTTTGTTTGTGGATAGCTGTCTAATTGTCATTCTTTGTCAGGTACCTGGGCTTGGGCTAGTTTACTGTTTGGTGACATCATTCCAGAAATTTCAGTGATCTCTTTTAGTTTATGACTTAAGAGCCATAGTGAAGGTTCTGTATTTTCTTGCAAAGTTATGGTGGCTTATTTCTTGCCACACTTCCCCTTCAGCATGCCTCATTTTCCCCTGGGCTGTACTTCTGTGTAAAATACAATTCTTGAATTATAATCCATGTGGAGGGAAATGAATGTTGAAAAGTACCTTCTTGGTCAGCGGTCCTACATTTTATTTCCCTTCCCTGCCACGCTGTGATGCTGGACCATGGACTTGGAATCCTGCTAAGAGTTCTCATTTACTCAACTAGTGGGTCTTACATCTTTGTCAATCAGAGTCATTGTGCATAAGTAGGAATAGTATAATTGGATTCTTGGACTTCACATTTACTGAATCAAAGTTTACTGGTGTAGTGCATAGAATCTGTATTTTTTCCTCAAGGTTTACCAAATGATTGTTTTGTGTCTCTAGGTTTGAGAATCATTGTAGCAGATGGTAAAAATATGTGAAGCCATAGAGCATATTTTGTTTCTCTTTCTTTTTTTTTTTAATTTATTTTTTACTGGTGTTCAATTTACTAACATACAGAATAACCCCCAGTGCGCGTCACCCATTCACTCCCACCCCCCGCCCTCCTCCCCTTCCACCACCCCTAGTTCGTTTCCCAGAGTTAGGAGTCTCTACGTTCTGTCTCCCTTTCTGATATTTCCCACGCATTTCTTCTCCCTTCCCTTCTATTCCCTTTCACTATTATTTATATTCCCCAAATGAATGAGAACATACAATATTTGTCCTTCTCCGACTGACTTACTTCACTCAGCATAATACCCTCCAGTTCCATCCACGTTGAAGCAAATGGTGGGTATTTGTCATTTCTAATAGCTGAGTAATATTCCATTGTATACATAAACCACATCTTCTTTATCCATTCATCTTTCGTTGGACACCGAGACTCCTTCCACAGTTTGGCTATCGTGGCCATTGCTGCTATAAACATCGGGGTGCAGGTGTCCTGGCGTTTCACTGCATCTGTATCTTTGGGGTAAATCCCCAACAGTGCAATTGCTGGGTCGTAGGGCAGGTCTATTTTTAACTCTTTGAGGAACCTCCACACAGTTTTCCAGAGTGGCTGCACCAGTTCACATTCCCACCAACAGTGTAAGAGGGTTGCCCTTACAATGCCCTTTTCTCCGCATCCCCTCCAACATTTGTTGTTTCCTGCCTTGTTAATTTGCCCCATTCTCACCGGTGTGAGGTGGTATCTCATTGTGGTTTTGATTTGTATTTCCCTTTATTTCTCTTTCTATTTTTCAAAGCTCTGATGCCAGTCTCTAGTCCTATATTACCAGTATATATTTTAATGGATCTGCAGAGGGGTTCTTCAATTACAATGAAAGTAAGATTTTTAGGTTTTCTCAGAGAAGAATTAAAAATGTTATTATGTGGCTACTATTCATTGATGCTACTTTGTGCCAAGTATTTATGTGTATTATTTCTAGAACTTTTAACAACCCTAGAAATTGGATGGGAACATTCTCTAAGAGGTATATTTTGGAAAAGGAGGATAAAGTTCCCACAGGGCAATTTTTAGTTAGGAGCCAGGATTATGGAAAGAACTGAGTCACATAACTAAAATCTCAGCATGTATTAGGATTTTTTCCTTTGGGTGGAATTCTTAAATATTAATTGGAGCTGGACGAAATACCTTATATATTAAATGATCGTTTGATGTACAGAGGTTTACCTTCTTTCATATGGCAGCTGCTTCTCAGTCTGCTTTGTACCTGTCCTTTTCTCTTTCAATTATTAACAGTTGGAGAGCATGGGCACTCCACCCTGGGCCTTGTTTGTCCATGCTTTCCTGTAGGTCATCTCACCAGTCACCTATGTGTGAGGACCACTGAACTGTTCAGGAATGCCATGTTTGTATGTCTTTTGTGCACAGACATTTGCAGTTGGACATCTACCAGGGCATCTTCCTATTTACAGTTTGAAATAGGTCTGTGGCTTTCCACCCCACTCCCTGTTCTCTTCTCAGATGGAGCCCTTTCCCAGATCAGTGAGGACCACCCAGTTATGCAAACCATTCACCTGCTTATAGGACACATTCACCAATTGTGAAAACCAGAAACCTGGGAGATATCTTTAGTTTTCTTCTCTCTGTCACCCCTCATATCCAGTCCATTGGCAGGGACTGCTGGTGTACCCTCTAAAATATTTGCCCAATCCTTCTACGTCACTCTGTCTCCAATGCTGTCTCCTAACCCAGTTCCCATCACCTCTGACCTAGTCTCTTGAATTCCATTTTTCTTCCTCTGTAACTTGTTCTCTATAGTTATTTCATAAAAACATAAATCAGACAAACCCAGTCCTTGCTTAAAACACTTCAAAGGCTTCCCTCAGAACTTAGAATAAAATCCAAAACTTTGACATTGTCTAAAGGCCTTTCATGGTGGCTCTTTGCTATCTGTCAGATCTAACTGCTTCTTTCTCACTCTTCCCAGAGCCCAGCTATACTGGCTTCCTCCCTGTTCCTCAAACATGCCAATCCCATTACTGCCTCTGGACCCTTGTGCATGCTTGTTTCCTCTGTCTGAAATATTTTTTCCCTACTTTGCATAGTAAGATCCTCTCGCCCTTTGGGTCTCAATTCAAATATTACCTTTTCACAATGGCCTTACCAAAATAGTCTATTGGATCACCTACTTCTTTGTTACTCTGTTGTGATTACTCTTAAATTTTAACACAAGCCATTGAATATATTCTAATGTGTAGAGTTAATTAGTATCTACATAGCCTTCCATTAAAACAATATGAAAAATGTAGTATGCTTTTATGTCTTCTGCTTCCTCCTATTTCCTCATTTCCTGTATTGATTTCAACTGGAATTTAGTTTCAGGTTATTTGGGTATTTTAACCGACAATTATTTAGACTGAAGAATACATTTTTGTAATATTTCATATACCTACTTATTCCACTGAGCTTCATTTTCTTTTTACTGAAGTTCAATTATTCATTTTTCCAGCATGGATTTATGGGTAACAATAAATTGAGTTCTTTCATGAAAGGTGACTTTATACATTTGCCAAAATTCTATACTTAAAACCTGTACATATTACAATATATAAATTAATTCAATAGAAAATAATTTTGGGAAAAATTTAATGGATGAACCAATGGATACAGCTGAGGATTCAAGCTAAACAAATTTCTTAGAACATAGCACAAAGAGATGAAGAGATAAATAAATGGAGAAAATGGACAAATGTATGAATATGGAGTTAAGAAGAACAGATACAGAAATTGTAACATTTGATTAGCAGGGTTTTAGGAGAAAATCCAATCTCTTGGAATGAGAAGTGGAGTGAAAGATATGCCCAGAGAAATGAAGGAAATTTCCTAGAATGGAAGGCAGATAGAAAGGGCCAACAGAGCTATATACATATGTACTTTTTAAAAAAAAAAAAAAGATTTTATTTATTCATGACAGATACAGAGAGAGAGAGAATGAGGCAGAGACACGGGCAGAGGAAGAAGCAGGCTCCACGCAGGGAGCCGGACGTGGGACTCAATCCCGGGTCTCCAGGATCACACCCTGGGCTGAAGGCGGTGCTAAACCACTGAGCCACGGGGGTTGCCCTGTACTTTATTTTTTAAAAAATATTTGATTTATTCATGAGAGACACAGAGAGAGAGAGGCAGAGACATAGACAGAGGAAGAAGCAGTCTCCTCCAGGAGAGCCCAAAGTGGGATTCAATCCAGGGACTCTAGGACCACACCCTGAGTGGAAGGTTGATGCTCAACCACTGAGACACTCAGGCGCCCCTAAATATGTACTTTAAATCCATATTTAGATACATAGCAGTTAAAGTTAAGAGCATTGGTGCCAGGCTGGCTCAGTTGGTAGAGCATGTGACTCTTAATCTTGGAGTCATTAGTTCAAGCCCCCTGTTGGGCATGGAGCCTACTTGAAGAGGGAAAAAAAGAATATCAAATTTGACATGAAAATTCCTGTGTCAGACATAATTTTACTTCACAGGACACTATATTGTATGAGCCATATGTTCACTCAGTGCTAACTTTTGAGTGTTTCCTGTGTGCCAGGGATTGTACCAGAGTTTTAGAGGCATATGAAAGATGATTCTTGCTTTAAAGAAATGCCTTGTCTGGGAAGGGCGATAGACAGTTTAGTGAAGAACTGTAATCAAAAGGTGATCAATGGAAAAATAGAATCTACAATATACAGATGGAGTAGCCCAAGGGAATAATCAGTCTGGTTAGGGCTGTAAGCATGTCCCATTCAATTGAAGTGAGAAATCTAGAAGGGGACAATAACATGCAAATAATTTTGTTTTTTCTTTTCAGAATATAGTTCTTTGAATTGCTTTAGTAATAAGGTGTGGGCATGAAAGACTGGCAGCAAGAAAGATACATATGTGAGTTCTGTTAGCTGCAGTCAAGTTACTAAGGTTAACGTGGTAACTGGAGCAATGCATAGAGACCCAAATGATTTGTGGAAAGCTTTCAACCACAAGCAAGCCACGAAGGTAATTGCAGACTAAGGGACTAGGTCTAAATACCTCTGGGATTCAGTTATATTTGTGAGAAAAAAGAGAAAGGTCAAATAATTTTTCTAGAATTTTTTAGGAAAGAATACATTGTTTCTTTTTCTTTCTGAATATAAAACTGTTTATTGATTACTGTTTATAATAAAGTGAGCAAAATATAGCTGGATAACACTTTGATTACTACAAAGTTACTGTTTTTTCCTGGCTTCTGCTGAACCATTAACCCAAATTCTGAGAAGATTGAGCCTACGTGTAAGAAATGAGTTGGGATAAAGAAAACACGTGCAGGTCAAGAATTTGAATTCCAAAAGTCTGTTCACCCATTTATTCCAATAGGTCCTCAATTGCCAACATCTCCGGCCATCTGATTATGATTAGGTTTTCATGAATGAAGTCTTAGGCATACCATGAATCATGACCTTTTAGTCCCATTTTGCCCCATTTAGTCAGTCTCTTCTAGGGATTTCAACTTGTAAAGGAGTAGTTCACTGGAAGGACCTTATAAATGTCTATGTAATTAATTTTGCTTACTTAATTAAAACACACTAGAACTTCTCTAGTTTTCTCATTTGGGTGGAGAAATTGTTGGTAGTGATAAAATTTTCCTTTAAGGGGTTTTTCAAATAAACTTGCATTTATTTAAATGTAGATATGGATATGGATTCTGACATGACTGCTTTTAAGTTGTCCAATTTAAATCATTTACATTATATTTAAATTGTCCAACTCATTACAGAATCATCTATTTGATTTGAAAGGTTAGAGCTTGAGGAAAAATGTCAACCTAACTTGTAGTGATTTATTTCTTAGGTTGCTCCAAATGATGGCATCCCAGAAACATGGGCTATCCATGGTTATGAAATGTTTTGTTTTGGTGAATGCTTAAAAAGGAAGAAAAAGAAAGGAAAAGAAAGAAAAAGGAATGAAGGAAAATAAATGCACTTATATATGTGATATATATATATACAAAAAAAAAAAACAAAAAAAAAAAAACAAAAAAAAAAAAAAACGACTCCAAATAGCCAAAAAACCAGAATGGTCCTTAGGCATATAGAAGTTAAATACGAATACCCAAGAAATCAACCTGAGGACTGACAGAGTGATCTGCACAACTAGAGGAAGAGAAAAGTCCACACAGAGGAAGGTAGGAAGTGTGGGGACATGGTTTGGGGAAGAAATGTACACAGGTGCTGCAGAGGAGAGGGAGCCTTGGTTGCAGAGAAAGGTGAAAAAGAGTGGAGCACACAGGATATGCACAAGGAGAACACTTCCCCAAAGCCATTGGCTGGGAGAAAGAAAGGGGCTGATTTTCATGAGTTTTTGCAACTAGAGGTGCTCAAAGACTGGAGTTTTAGAGATCAATGGACTTGGCTGGGATAGAGCCCTGAGGGTGCTGCCCTGCTCCTGGAGAGAAGGCATGCAAGCAATTCCCAGGGCAGTCAGTGTGATGTGATGATCGCCTAAGGCACATGGGGAAAAACTGTTCATTCTTCTTGGATCACATCTGTGAGAGGTGGTGTTTGCAGAGACACTTCTTCAGGGATAAAAGAACTGGATGGGGGTCTTTAATTCCCTCTCCAACACCTCAGCACAAGCCAAGAGACACCTGCTGAGGGCAGGCAGCTAACCCAGACACTGACTGTTTAGCCTGTTTTACTCCAAATCCCATGTCCCTGCATTTTAGTACAATTGCCCTTCTTGGTCAAACCTGCATCAGCACAGCGAGACCCTTGCTACAGGGCGTCTCTAAAGTTTGGAATTTTAAAAGTCAGCAGTCTCAGCTGGGATAGAGCCCAAAGTGCACTGCAGTGCTCCAGACAGACAAGCAACCTAGGGCAGAGAAGATGAAAACAGCCATCTGAAAAATGCCTGAGATGCAAGAGGAGAAAGTACTCACTCTTCTGGGAGTACTTCCCTAAAAGCAGCAAGCATGGAAGCCCCTCTCTGGGGACAAAGTAGATGGCTGCCACCATTTCCCTCCCCTGTGCTTCCCTCAGCACAGACCAATTTCAGTAAACAGCACAGTGCCAAAACTGGCTGCCTAACCTGCTTACACCAAGTCCCATATCCCTGTGCTCTGCTGGTACTGCTTTTCTTGGGCAAATGTTCCTGAGGACCAGTGCAGCAGGCCCCCTCCCCAGAAGACCAGCAGAACATCTGTATGCACCATGTCTATTGACCATAGAGTTCAGCAATGCTTCAGTTCTAGTGTAAGTAGTATCAGGTCTCATTTAACAAGCCAACCAGAGCATGCCTAGTTAAAACTCTATACACTCTGACCAAGGTGCAAACACTGCCCACTGCAGGCAGTTGGTGAAAACTTTTTTAATTTGGGGAAGGAAACAGATACACAAATCCAGGAGACACAGAGAACTCCTATCAACATTAACAAAAGCAGGACACCAGCACAACATATTGTAGTAAACTTTGCAATATGTAGTGATAAAGAAAAAAATCCTAAAAGCAGCAAGACAAAAGAAGTTCTTAACCTACAAAGGAAGATCCATAAGGCTAGCTGCGGATTTCTCCAAAGAACCTTGGCAGGCCAGAAAAAAGTGACATGATATATTCGATGTGCTGAATGAGAAAAATCTGAAGCCAAGAATCCTCTATCTATCCAGCAAGGCTATCATTTAGGATAGAAGGAGAGATAAAGAGTTTCCCAAACAAACACTAAAGGAGTTTTTGACCACTAAAGCAGAAATATTAAAGGGGACTCAGAGGGGGAAAGAAAGACCAAAGGTGACAAAGATGAGAAGGGAATAGAGAAAAATCTCCAGAAACAATGACAAAACGAGTAATATAATGACACTAAGTACATATCTATCAATAATTACTCTGAATGTAAATTTACTAAATGCTCTAATCAAAAGATATAGGGTGTCAGAATGCATAAAAAAAAGGACCCATAAAATCTTAAAAAAAAAAAGAAAGAAAAAAAGAAAAAAGGGGTAGCCCAGGTGGCTCAGCAGTTTAGCACTGCCTTCAGCTCAGGGCGTGATCCTGGAGACCCGGGATCGAGTCCCATGTCAGGCTCCCTGTATGGGGCCTGCTTCTCCCTCTGCCTTTGTCTCTTCGCGCCCCCCCCCCCCCCCGTCTCTCATGAATAAATAAATAAAATCTTAAAAAAACAAACAAACAGGATCCATCTATATGCTGCTTATAAGAGACAAATTTTATTTATTTATTTTTATATATTTAAATTCAATAAATTAACATATAATGTATTATTGATTTCAGAGGTAGAGGTCAGTGATTCATCAGTCTTATATAATAACCTGTGTTCATTATATCACATGTCCTCCTTAATGTTCATCACCAAGTTACCCTGTCCCCCCACTTCCCTCCCCTCCAATAATGCTCAGTTTGTTTCCTATGTATAAGAGACTAATTTTAGACGTAAAGATACATACAGATTGAAAGTGAGGGGATAGAGAAATATTTATCATGCAAATGGAAGTCAAAAGAAAGCTGGAGTAGATTATGCATACCAGACAAACTAGATTTTAAACCAAAGACTATAACAAGAGATGAATCATCATAAATATGATAATATTATATAATATATATATGTATAATATATATAAAGGGACTTATCCACCAAGAAGACCTAACAATTATGAATATTTGTGCCTCCAACATGGAGCACCCAACTATGTAAAACAAATATTAACAAACGTAAAGGAAATCATTGATAATAATACAATCATAGGAGAGGAATTCAACATCTCACATCAATGGACAGATCATTTAAGCAGAAAATCAATAAGGAAACAAGGGCTTTAAATGACACACTGGACCAGATGAACTTAACAGATATATTTGGAACATTTCATCCTAAAACAGCAGAATAAACATTCTCTTCATGTGCACATGGGACATTCCCCAGAATAGATCACCTATTAGGTCACAAATAAGGCCTCAAAAAGTACAAAAAGATTGAGATCATATCATGCATATTTTCTGGCCACACCGCTAGGAAACTTGAAGTCAACTACAGGAAAAAATTTGGAAAGACCACAAATACATGGAGGTTAAACAAGATGCTACTAAAGAATGAACGGGTCAACCAGGAAATCAAAGAGGAAATAAAAAAAAGAACAACACATGGAAACAATAAAAAAGGAAAATATGATGATCCAAAAGCTTTGGGATGCAGCAAAAGTGGTCATAAAAGGGAAGTATTTAGCAATATAGGCCTACCTGAAGAAGCAAGAAAATTCTCAAATACACAACCTAACCTTACAGCTAAAGGAGCTAGAGAAAGAACAACAAACAAAGCCTAAAGTCAACAGAAGAAGGGAAACAATAAAGATGAGAGCAGAAATAAATGATATAGAAACAAAGAAAACAGTAGAACAGATCACTGAAACCAGGAGCTGGTTCTTCTTTGAAAAAATTGATAAAATTTACAAACCCCTAGCCAGACTTATCAAAATGAAAAAAGAAAGGGCAGAAGTAAATACAATCACAAATGAAAGAGGAGAAATAACAAACACCACAGAAATACAAACAATTATGAGAGAACATTATGAAAGATTGTATGGCAACAAGTTGGACAATCTGGAAGAAATTGTTAAGTTCCTAGAAACATATACATTACCAAAACTGAAACAGGAAGAAATAGAAAGCTTGAACACACCGATAACCATCAAGGAAATAGAATCAGTATTCAAAAATCTCCCAATAGACAAAAGTCCAGGGGAATTCTACTAAACATTTAAAGAATAATTAATACTATTTTCTCAAACTATTAAAAAAAATAGAAATGGAAAGAAAACTTTCAAACTCATTCTATGAGGCCAGCATTACCCTAATCCCAAAACTGGACAAATACTCCACTAAAAAAGAGAACTAAAGGCCAATATCCCTGATGAACATCAAAGCAAAAATTCTCAGAAAAATTCTAACAAATTGAATCCAACAGCACATTAAAAGACTCATTCACCACAATCAAATGGGATTTATTCCTGGTCTGTAAGGGTGGTTCAGTATTCACAAATCTATCAACAGGATATACCACATTAATAAAAGAAAGGATAAGAACCATCTGATCCTTTCAATAGATACAGAAAAAGCATATGACAAAGTACAATATCCATTCATGATAAAAACCCTTAACAAAGTAGGAATAGAGGGAACATACCTCAGCATCACAAAGGCCATATATGAAAAATCCACAGCTATTATTCTCCTCAATGGGGAAAAACTGAGAGCTTTTCCTATATGGTCAGGAACAAGACAGGATGTCCACTCTCACCACTGTTATTTTTTTTTTTATTTTTATTTATTTTTTTTTCACCACTGTTATTTAACATACTACTAGAAGTCCTAGCCTCAGCAATCAGACAATGAAAGAAATAAAAGGCATTCAAATCAGCAAAGAAGTCAAACTTTCACTATTTGCAGATGACATGATACTCTGTAGAAAATTCAAAAGGGGGACATCTGGGTGGCTCAGTGGTTGAATGTTTGCCTCTGGCTCAGGGTGTGATCCTAGAGTTCTGGGATCACATCGGAATTTCTGCAGTGAGCCTATTTCTCCTTCTGCCTTTGTCTCTGACTATCTGTGTCTCTCATGAAAAATAAATCTTTTAAAAAATCTTAAAGGCTCAACAAAAAATTGCTACAACTGATACACAAATTCAATTAAATTGCTGGTTAAAAAATCAACATACAGAAATCTTTTGCATTTCCATACACCAATAATGAAGCAGCAGAAAGGGGAATCAAAGAATTGATCCCATTTACAATTGCATCAAAAACCATGAGATACCTAGGAATAACCTAATGAAAGAGGTAAAAGATCTATATTCTTAAAACTATAAAACACTAATGAAAGAAATTGAAGATGACACAAAGAAATGGAAAAATAGTCTATGCTCATGGATTGGAAGAATAAATATTTTTAAAATGTCTATTCCCACCCAAAGCAATGTACACATTTCATGTAATCCCTATCAAAATACCAGCAGTTTTCATAGAGCTAGAACAAATGATCCTAAAATTTGTATGGAACCACAAAAGACCCCAAATAGCCAAAGCCATCTGGAAAAAGGAATGCAAATCTAGAGGCATCACAATTCTGGACTTAAAATTATATTACAAAGCTGTATTGATCAAGGCAATATAGTACTGGTGTAAAAACAGACACGTAGATCAATGGAACAGAACAGAAAACCCAGAAATGAACCTTGGTCAACTAATCTAGCAAAGAATAGCCAATAGAAAAGAAAAGTCTCTTCAACAAATAGTGTTGGGAAAACTGGACAGCAATATGCAAAAGAATGAAACTAGACCACTTTCTTATACCATACACAAAAATAAACTCAAAATGGATGAAAGACCTAAATGTGAGACAGTAATCCGTCAAAATCCTAGAGGAGAACACAGTCAGTAACCTTTTTGACATTGGCCATAGCAACTTCTTACTGGATGCGTCTCCTGAGGCAAGGGAAACAAAAGCAAAAATGAACTATTGGGATTTAATTAAGATAAAAGCTTCTGCACAGTAAAGGAAACAATCAACAAAACTATAAGGCAATGCTCAGAATGGGAGAAGATACTGCAAATGACATATCTGATTAAGGGTTAGTTTCCAAAATCTATAAAGAACTTATCAAACTCAACACCTACAAAACAACTAACCCAGGTAAGAAATGGGCAGAAGACATGAATAGATATTTTTGCAAAAGACATCCAGATGGCTAACAGACACATGAAAAAATGCTCAACATCACTCATCATCAGGGAAATGCAAATCAAAAACCACAATGAGATACCACCTCACACCAGTCAGAATGGCTAAAATTAACACAGGAAACAACAGAAGCTGGGGAGGATGTGGAGAAAGAGAAGCTCTTAACACTGTTGGTGGGAATGCAAATTGGTACAACCACTCTGGAAAACAGTATGTAGTTTCTTCAAAAAGTTAAAAATAGTATTTCCTATGATCCAGCAATTGCACTACTAGGTATTTACCCAAAGGATACAAAAATACAGATTTAAGGCACATGCACCTTGATGTTTATAGCATCATTATCAACAATAGCCAAATCATGGAAAGAGGCCAAACATCCATTGACTGATGAATGGTTAAAAATGTACATGTATCCAATGGAATATTACTCAGCTATCAAAAGAATGAAATCTTGCCATTTGCAACAATGTGGATAGAACTAAAGGGTATTATGCTAAGAGAAGTCAGTCAGTCAGAGAAAGACAAATACCATATAATTTCACTTATATGTGGAATTTAAGAAATGAAGCAAATGAACATGAGGGGAAAAAGAGGAAAGCCAAGAAACAGAGTGTTAACTATAGAGAACAAACCGAGGGTTACCAGAGGGGAGGTGGGTGGGGGAATAAGTGAAATAGGGGATGGGTATTAATGAGGGCACTTGTGATGAGCACTGGGTGTTGTATGTAGTGATGAGTCACTGAATTCTACACCTGAAACTAATATTATAGTGTATATTAACTACCCGGAATTTAAATAAAAACTTGAAAAAAAAGCAGGTTACAAGAAACCCCCCCAAAATCCACAAAATAATCAGTGCTGTATTGCAAAAAACTCTGCTATTACTCCCCCAATAATACTTCAAAACATATCAAACTTGATTTTCATTAGAATGTCGTTATGTACTTATGCTAATAGACATAAAAACCCAGACTATATATATATTTAGTTGTGTATATATATATATATATATATATATATATATATATATAAATGAAAATAATTACTGAGCTTTGTCTTCCACATAAGAATGCCAGGTTCATCTCTCTTCATAGAAAGCAATTACAATTTGAGTACACTTCATATTTGTCTCTTTTGCCAGCATCAGCTCTGCCTCATCTGAATCTTTCCATGAATGGCAAACATTAATTCACCACTGCTGTCTGTGGCACTAATTGTTCAGGATCAAGACCTATGGCAAAGCCTTTCAGTTTCTCAGCTGCATTTCTTTTCTTTGATTTGCTGTCATTGCATTCGCTGTCAGATGAAGGTCTTCTTTTGTATCAGGTTTTGAGGATTAATAAATTAATAAGTGAATCAATTAACTCTGGACAATCTAAATTTTCTTGAGGTTCCCAAGTATTGTCAGCATTGTCAGTAAGTCCCCTTCCGCTTCAGGAAATACTGAATACTTCCCATTCACCAGTGTCTGTCGGTACTTTTTCTACCAAGATTCTTCAGGTTCTGTCTCTTCCAGTTTTTACTCTTTCCATTCTGTTTCTCTCTCACTTTTTGCAATGTAGTTTTATTGGGTGCCATTTAAAGATTACTTTAATTCCAGTATAGTTAATATACAGTGCTATATCTGTTTTAGGTGTACAGTATAGTGATTCAACATTCCATATATTACTCAGTGCTCATCAAGGTAAGTGTGATCTTTAATCATCAGTTTGTTCTCTATAGTTAAGAGTCTGCTTTTTGATTTGTTGGATGCCATTTTTTATTGTAGACTTGAAGAGCTGTATTATTAACTGCCTCTGATTTGCTCCAAGTCTGGTTGGTAGTGTCTCTGGCCATGTATGCTCTAAGTCCGAGCTCCAATGTTTCTTTCTTTTTTTTTTTTAAGATTTTATTTATTTGTTCATGAGAGACACAGGGAGAGAGGTAGAGACATAGGCAGGGGAGGAAGTAGGCTCCTCTAGGGGAGCCAAATGTGGGACTCGATCCTGGGACCCTGGGACACGCCCTGGGCCCTTCGAAGGCAGATTCAATCACTGAGCCATCCAGGCATCCCTGAGCTCCAGTGTTTCTTAATACAATGCTTTGACTTGATCTTTTATGGCTTCTATCTAAAAGAGGGATAACGAATGAGTGGGTTGGGTTGGTAATAAACGGGTTTTTTTTGTGTGTGTGTGTGGCTGAAATCTAAGATGATGTTTATCTAAATTTTTTCTTTCTCATATAGCTGTTGATTTCTCAAAGAAAAATATCACTAACACTGAAAGTAATTTCAAGTTGCATAAAAAAACTTAATTGGAAACAAATATCTTCAGTCTACTTATGCAAAGAGCCAAAGACAATGATTGAATAAATTGTAGAATTTGGATGAAACCGAAATAATGACATATTCTATCTGGGCTGCAACTCATTACCAAGGTTTTAGAAATACTGGTCCTGTCACTACTTATGCTTATGAGAAAATGTTAAAGGGAACTGGATTCATTAAATTCTACTTTGTTAAGGTGGGTTCACATGTGGCTGTAGAGTGACACATTGACATGGTGAAATGAAGAAGTAAAATTAGCTGGTGAAGGGTGTACCTTTATAGTCCAATCTAATTTCAGAAAACAAATACACAGATGATTTTTAATAGCATAAATAAAAGTCTAGCATTTTATCTTATGGCACTGATAAATGAAATATACAACTCTTTGCTCTCTATTTTTTTCTTAGGTACTATGATGCTAAGGTCTATGTTTTTAATCCGTGGACCCAGTGTCTCCATAGGAGATTCCCATCTTGGCATGTATATTGTGTTAGCCATTTTTACCTTACCAGGCATAGGTTGGTCATTATTATCTAGCTTAAAAAACAAAGTGGGCTATCATGAGACAATGCACAGGTAAATCTTGGTAAGAAACAGGAAGGCAGGATATAGACATAAGACAGTTTTTGGGGAAGCATAGTAGAACTAAACTGTGAAATTTGCCTCTCAGTATGACCTCCTCTTTCTGAACACATTCTCCTTTCCACAATTTCCACACCCCAAACTCTCATGCTGCTCAACTTACAATCAATTAACTTATACAAATGGGTAACAATGTGTTTTCCTTCTTAAGAACACATATGCCTTTAAAAAATGCTATTTCGTTTAATTCAAGAAATGCATTTCAAATATTCAAAGGCATGGAGAAAAGATCATTTGCAGGAGTTTTGGGGAAGACCAACCTTAGAAACTTTGGCTGTAATCTCAGGCAGGTAGAACGGTATTTACAGGGACAGGAAAGTTGTGTCTGTTGTGGGGAGGGGTCTGTAGTAGGAATAGAAAGGATAAAAATGTCGGATGATGCCAATGGATACAAATGGGGAGAAAGTAGGTGTTTGGAAAATAATTAGTTTTAGCTCTGGAGATTGGTAACTTCTATCTTCAAACTTTTGAAGGACAAGGGCACCCCTTCAATTTCATGCTGCACAGCTTGGGTTTAAGAGTGTACTCATTCCAAATCTGGAACAGATCTGCAAGGCCTTCCGAGAAGAGGCTAGACTTCCCTAGAATTTAATATTATCTTTTTCTTAGTCTTTAGTCCTGGCAATTTTCAACCAACATATATGTCCTCTGGGTACTAACCATGAACATTTTTCAAAACTTTTATTGTGGGAAAATTTTAATATACACAAAAATAGAGATAGTATAATGAACCCACTGTACCAGTTTCACCTAATTTCAATAGTCATTACCATTTGTTGATTTTGTTTTCTCTATTCTCACATAATATTCCCTTCACTCTCCTACTTAAAGCATTTTGAAGAAAATCCCAGAGAACATGTCGTTTTACCTGTATATACCTCGGTAAAATCACTGGCCATCTTAATTTAATAATCCTAGATATTGGGGTGAAAATAAAATAGATTATTATAGTCTACATTTATTATGTTCTACTGTGTTCAGAACTCTATGCCAAGCAATTTGCATCATGTTATTTTATGTCACCCTTTCACAATTCAATCAACTAGGCATAAAGGTTCTCACTTCTCTGACAGGGAAACTAAAACCCCAAGAGTTGTAGTAAATTGCTAAAGGTCACACAGCTAGGAGGTGATGCTACTGGGATTCAAATTTTCTTTGCCTACTCTGTATGCTGTTCCTCTAATCATTGTTTACAAATGTCTTATCACTGGAGCATACTTGTCCTCTGAAAATAGACCCACAAGGAACACCTTTGCATGGATAAAAGAATTGCTTTGCATACAAGTATTTATCCTATTGCTTAGTGCCCTTGAATAAATTCCTTGTTGACTGAGAATGTTTGGGAAGGAGTATTGGCTTTGGAATCATATGGCTTTAGGTTGGACATATAGTTTGAATACTTTCTGGTTGTGAGATTTTGGGTAAGTCATTAGGACTCTGCGAATCAGCTTTTTAATTACTTCCTGGAAGATTAAATCAGACACTTTATGGAGACTGAACCCCAGTATATTTTGGTACTCTGCCTCCACTTTCTCTTCCTCCCATCTTCCCATGACATTTCACCATGAGTGTATTTTTCCTTTCTTCTCCTGCCAGCTCTCCTCCATGCTATATAGCCAAGGCTATACTTATATCCATATAGCCTATGTTTATTTATTTATAATTTTTTGGGGGCTTAATTTCTACTCTTTTACATCCTCTCTTATGCATTTTAAAATGTCCAAGCCTGGCTATTGCTTTATATTAACTTTGTGGATTATTTTCATTGCACTTTTAACATAAGCTACCTAAAACTTTAAGGAGTTGGGAGGGCATAAATGATCTATCTCATTATTTATTGTCACATTTTCTGTGGGATATATAGCATGTGCTACATGTGCCATAGAACATTTTTGTCATCATTGTGTTGTCAATTTCAATTAAGGCTGATAACATCTGATGAATAGATGGAGTGGCCAGGGAGGGGAGGGTCAGATAGGCTGATGGTCGTTTTGATAGCCTGGCATATTCTTCAAACCAATTTACAAGGCTGTTTTAATTACCTTGGCAACTCTCCTTGGAACTCTTTCCAAGTTCCTCACATTAAAAAGTCTTCTCATCAGCAACAACCAAAATTATCAATGATTAAAATGTCATAAACCTCCCAGTTCTCTGCTGGGCTCATCATAGAGATGGGCTGTAAGATTTTTATAGTCTGAGATGTCAAGCTGATTCTCTGGTTGCCATTGGTAACAGTGGAGATCTCTTAAAAATACTGAATAAGCTCTTCAGGTCAATGTACCATATTCATATTGTGACTACTGAATGAATCAAATTGGATTAAATAATTTTTATAGAGAAATAAAAGGGGCTTCTTATTGGAAATTGGTACATTACTAGTTGGCACTGGGAGACATATAAAGAGATTCGACATTAATGTTGTATGAATCAACCATATATGGAATTAAATGTATTTTGACTTAGTTGAGAACTAGGGAATATAAATGAAAACTGTACATACACACAGATATATATACACAAACATTTGCAGATCTTCCTTAGGCTAAAAAATAGCCATATGAAGATTGTAGTTTAGGGTCCTTGAGAGAAGAACCAAATTGGATATGATAGTGGCCTTGGAATTATGAGGTAGAGGTGCAGCAAAATAAAGCAGAAATGTGGAAATTCTTAGAATTTTATCTGAGGCAAAGGAAAGTGGTGAGGCTGGCTTGGGAAATTTTGACAGGAGATAAACCTACTGGTCCATTTTGCTTCCAGAGCACAGACTTTCCTACCTGGGCATCATTTCCTGGCTTCCTAAAAGACCCAGAAAGATGAGATCTGGTCTGCAGATGAGTAATAAAGATAAGGAAGTGGAGAAAGAGATTGTTTATTAAGTACCTATTGCTGCATCACAAACCTCCCCTAATCTGAGTATTAAATTAATGGGTATTAAAGCAATACCCATTAATTGCTTATAATTCTATGAATCAAGAAGTCCTGGCAGGACTGGGAAGAGATAGATGGTCAAGCTCACTTATGCAATTGTGTTTATCTGGAACTGGGAGAGGCTATAAGTCCAAGATAGCCTCAATTACATTTTGGGAGCCTTGGTTATGCCTGTCATCTGGGTTGCTTTGGTTTTCTTCCACCAGCCTTTCTCTTCATGTGGTCTCTTTTTCCATCAAGATACCCTGGAGTTCTTTACATGTTGGCTCAAAGTAGCATGAAAGCAAAGGGACCTAGGCATGGAACTGGCAGTGTCAAGTTTGCTACATTCTATTGGTTAAAGCCAGTCACGGGACCAGCCCAGGTTTAAAGGAGGGGCAATAGACTCCACTGCTGGATAAGAGGTATGGCATGGGACCAGAGAAATTATGGAACTCTTTGCATATTATGCCCCACAGATAGCCACCCAAAATTGCATTCCAATGAATGCCTGATGCCTTTGCCTTCTGGTAGGAAGCACTAACAGATTTTCCAAATTTTACAGGGGTAGATGTTGACATTCTGATCCATTTTCCTTTCATTGGGAATGTGGTGCAGGAGGAAGAGCCCAGGTTTGACTTTGGACTGTAATCTGATCCTTACTTAGCCATTCATAAGATATATGAATAGCCATTCATACAATATATAGCTTTGTGGCCACTTCATACTCTGTGAACATTACTTTCCTCATCTCTGAGTTAGTAATAAATATTATTTACCTCCTATGGAAGTGTTGAGATGTAACTGAAATAACTTACATAGTGTCTAACCCAGTGACTACCTTACTTAATCAAAGCAAGAACTCAGTAATATTAATATGCTTCTATCTACACTTGATCTGGGAGAGGCATAACTGTGTGCTCATAAGAGGGGTGACCATAAAATTTATTGTCTAAATGAGGACACTTCTGAGTGTGCAACAATGCATTATTAATACTTATGCTAGATAAGAGTCCTATGCCAGGAATATCCCAGGCAAACTGGGTCACCCTGGTTGTAAGGAGCTGCTGGATGGGGCAAGGACAGGGAAATAGCTGATGACTTCAATGAGAACTTTGCAGAGTCTATTCATATTAAATATTATTAAATATGCTTTAAATTAAAGACATTATAAAGCAGATGAGAAAACTAATTAGATGAAATCAGAATTCAGAATAACTGCAGGACAATATTTTCTATTACCCTGCATTTCTTTGTTGGTGATGGTATATCCTGTGGCAAATTTATCTTTTGTAGGAAAGTTAAAAAAAAAACCCTAAGTTACAAGGGAATTAATCAAATCCACTCGAAAGCACTTTCTCCCTCTGTATCCGACTCCCCAACTGTTTTTTTCTCTAGATCCCATCTCAGCGTTATTAAATGTGTAATTCCAAGAACGAATAACTGACTAGGAGAATTCATGTTATCAGAGTCTGGTACAGAGACAATTATATTTCTGTACATCTTGAATGAGAACGGATCAGCAATGCCAGAAATTCTCACCCCATACAGAACCACTTAAAATATGGTTGGTAAAAAAAAAAAAAATATGGTTGGTAAAGAAAAAAATCAGATCCATGATGTTCTGAGAACTTTTTTTTGAGAGATTAGTAGGCTCTTGTAGTCCATATCAGGAGTGTAGACACGGCAGAGGAAGAGAACAAGTTGAAACTGAATACAAATGACCAAGATTGCATGTTATAATTTCATGTCCGATGGTTACGATGTTAAATGTTAGGTCATATCTCTTTTGGCTATCATCAATAGCAAATCTTTTTTTAAAATTAATTAATTTATTTATTCATGAGAGACACACAGAGAGAGGCAGAGACACAGGCAGAGGGAGAAGCAGGCTCCATGCAGGGAGCCCGATATGAGACTTGATCCAAGGTCTCCAGGATCACGCTGTGGGTTGAAGGCAGGTGCCCAACTACTGAGCCACCCAGGTGTCCCAGATCAATAGCAGATTTTATTTTTTTATTTATTTTTATTTTTATTTATGATAGTCACAGAGAGAGAGAGAGAGAGAGAGAGAGAGAGGCAGAGACATAGGCAGAGGGAGAAGCAGGCAGGAGCCCGACGTGGGATTCGATCCCGGGTCTCCAGAATCGCGCCCTGGGCCAAAGGCAGGCGCTAAACCGCTGCGTCACAATAGCAGATTTTAATGTTGTTTTATACTTGTACAGAATATGGTGTGTTCAATCCTTATTTTTTCAGTGTTGTTTTCTAAACTCAAGAAAAACAAGAAAGATTTAATTCCTTTGGTGGTAGATGCAGCAAATATGTATTAGGCATGTGTTATGTGTTAGGCTATCTCCAACATATTCTCAAATGTACTAAACTATGTTTTAATGAACTTTAAAAATCAATTGATTTTATCTTCTTCTTTAACAACACGAAAGTTTTAGCCTATTGAACATCCCTCCAACATCACCTCAATTACTGTTACTGTTTTCTTTCATGTTGTAGATGCATACTATTTTGATTCCACATTGTTTTAAAATATAAATTTAATTATCTATACTCTTTTATCATTCAACTTGTTTGCATTTAAGAAAACAGTTTGTTAAAAAGAAAATACAATTTGCTGATTTCTTTATTCTTTGCCTGTGGGTTTATTTTTTTCCTACCCAAGTATAGCTTTTAGTATTTCTTTTGGTACGGTTCTGTGGATAAAAGAGTTTTTTAGTCTCACTTAGGTTGAAAATGCTTTCTTTTTCCCCCTCTGTCTCAAATGATGGTTTCATGTAGTATAGGATATTAGGATCTGTATTCCATCAGTATTTTGGAGATTTTTATTATCTCTGGCATTTATTTATTCAGTAATGTTTTGGTAAATGATTTCTGGAGGTTGAGAAAAGAATCTTGATTTGTAGCATTTGTCAGTTTCTGTGGTATGAATATCCCCAATATGGTGATTTCAAGCTACTGATATTTTAATGAGTGGCTCACAAGATTTCTGGAAATTCGACAACCAGCTTTTTGAGTTGGTACAGACCAGCTCTAGCATGCCATAGCATCTATTGTTGCTGAATAGAATTTGTGTCAGTATGATTATCTTTTCTATCCTAGGTAATCTTTCTCCCTGGGAGCTCTTAAGATTTTCTTTTACTATTGATGGTCTGCGATTTTAAATTATATATATAAATTATATACATATATATAAAATAGATTATATATATTTGAGAGAGAGTGTGTGTGCATGCATGTGAACTCATGCGAGCAGTGAGGAGAGGCAGAGTGAAAGGGAGAGAGAAAATCTCAAGCAGACTCTATGCTCGGCACAGAACACTGCAGGGCCTGTTCTCATGACCCTGAGATCATGACCCGAGCAGAGATCAAGACTCAAACACTTAACCGACTGACCCACTCAGGTGCCCCCGCCCCCTTAAATGATATTTTGGTGTGAATTTACCTTTATTTGTACTACCTGGGACCCAGTATATGTTTTCATCTAAGGAATCAAATCTTTTTTCTACTCAAAAATCTGAGTATAATAGGAATATCCATTACCTCTTCCCTATTCTCTCTAGTTTCTCTCTGGAATTCTGATAAGATGTAATATGGAGCATCTAAATATGGTTTCCATGGTTTTTGTTCATTTTTAAAAATTTATTATTCTTCCTGTTTCATTTAGGGTTTTTAGTTTATTCTTCTGTTTATTAATCTTTTCACCTGTAATTAATTTACATGTAATTAATTTGTGTATTAAATTTTTTTTCAGTAATTATACTTTTCTTTAAAAATGTTAAAAATGGGGGTACCTGGGTGGCTCAGTGGTGGAGCCTCTGCCTTTGGCTTGGGTCATGATCCCAGGATCCCGGGATCGAGTCCCACCTCGGGCTCCCTGCAAGGAGCCTGCTTCTCCCTCTTCCTGATCTCTGCTTCTCTGTGTCTCTCATGAATAAATAAAATCATAAAATTTTAAAAAAATAGTCCATTGATAATTTTTTACAAATGTTTTTCATAAATTTCTGTTTTTATGTTCTGATATACTTTGAAGCTTTTATTACACTTAATTTGAAGTCATTTTTGGATTGTTTGATTATTTCTGTTCCTTCAGTGTGATTTCTTCTTTATTTTTTAAGATTTTATTTATTATTCATGAGAGACATGGAGAGAGGCAGAGACATAGATAGAGGGAGAAGCAGGATCCTTGCAGGGAGCCCGATGTGGAACTCATCCCCGGATGGGATCACACCCTGAGCCAAAGGCAGACGCTCAGCTGCTGAGCCACCCAGGCATCCCTAGTATGAATTCTTCTGTTTGTTAGGTTTGTGGTTTATCTCTTGGCTATGGGGTATAATAGTTAATAATTACTGAATGTTCACTGGGGAGTCTCGAGAACTTTATTTGTGTTATCTTAATCTTCCCAGTAAACTATTAGGTAGATACTATCATCCCACATGATAGATAGGGATACTGAAGGGTTAAAAAATTAAGTAACTTGTGTAAAACACATAGGTAAGAGAGGCAGAGCCAGGAAGAAGTCTAGATTCGGAGTTGACACTCAATCATTATTCAATGCAGCCTCTTATGTGTCTTTTTCCACCCCAATAATATTTCCACTGAGGTATGAATGAACATACATCTATAAAATTATTAAAAATTATAATGAGATGGCTTGGTGAATTTCCACAAAATGAATGCACTCACACCCAGATCAAAGAACAATATATGTCCAGCACCTTAGAATCTTGTTTGCAAATTACTAATGTGTTTTTATCTTGAATTATTAATTCTAATAGTTGCCTCGAGATTGTTTTGCATTTTTTTGTGCACACAATCATTTTATGTGTGAATAATTGTAGTTTTATTTTTTGCTTTTCAGTTTGAATAATTTTCCTTACCTTGTCTTATGAGTAAGGACTCCTGTACAGTGTTGACTAGAAATAATGCTAGAAGGCATACTTATCTCATTCTCTATCTAAGAGAGAAATCTTCATTAAATATGTGAATTGTTATAAGGTTTTGGTGGATACTCACTCTCAGATTAAGAATTTCATTTCTATGCCCGGTTTGGTAAGAGTTTTATCATTAATGAGTTGTATTTGATTTCTGTCATTGCTATCACATTATGTCGTTTGGAATTTCCTTAATTTGTCTTTTATAACCGCCAGGCTTGTTTTCTTTTTTCTTTTTTATTTATTTATTTATTTATTTATTTATTTAAAGTAGACTCAACACCCAACACAGAACCTGAACTCATAAACCCTGAGATCAAGACCTGACCTGAAATCAAGAGTTGAGCATTTAGCCAACTGAGCTATTTAGGTGTCCTAAACTTAGTGGCCTTAAATGACATAAATATATTATTTTATAATTCTTTAGGTTAGAAGTCTGCCAGGTTTTGGTATTAAGCTTATGCAGACCTGAAAAAAAAAAAAGGATCTCTCTTTTCTTAGGATATAGGTGAGTTTTTGTAAAATTGTTACTATTTCTCTCTTAAATATTGGCTAAAATCACCAGGAAAGATATTTGGGCCTGGAGATTTTCTTTGTGAGAATGTATTTATTAATAAAATTGATTTTTTGGCGTGCCTCAGTGGCCCAGTTGGTTGTTTGATTTCGACTCAGGTCACAATCCTAAGATCCTGGGATTGAGCCCCACATTGGGCTCCCTGCGCAGCGTGGGGAGTCTGCTTCTCCCTCTGCCTTCCCTGGCCTGTGCTCATTCTCTCTCTCTCTCTCACATAAATAAATAAAATCTTAAAAAATAAATTTAATTTTTTATAGATATGGTCTATTTTTAAAAACTTTTAAAATTAGATTCAGAGTAGAATTTAGTGATTCATTAGTTTCATGTAACACCAAGTGCTCATTATATCAAGTGCCCTACTTAATGCCTATCATCCAATTATCTCCTTCTTCCACCCACCACCCCTCCAGCCACTCTCAATTTGTTTCCTAGAGTTCAGTGTTACTTATGGTTTGCCTCCCTCTCAATTTTCATCTTATTTTATTTTTCCTTCCCTTCCCCTATGTTCATTTGTTTTGTTTCTAAAATTCCACATATGAATGAAATCATATGGTATTTGTCTTTCTCTACTGACTTATTTCACTCAGCGTAATACCCTCTAGTTCCATCTACATCGCTGCAAATGGCAAGATTTCATTCTGTTGAAATCTGTTGATGGACATCTGGGCTCTTTCCATAGTTTGGCTATTGTGGACATTGCTACTATAAACACTGGGGTGGGGCAGCCCTGGTGGCTCAGTGGTTTAGCGCCACCTTCAGCCCAGGGCGTGATCCTGGAGACCCAGGATCGAGTCCCACGTCAGGCTTCCTGCATGGAACCTGCTTCTCCTTCTGCCTATATCTCTGCCTCTCTCTCTCTCTCTCTCTCTCTCTCTCTCTGTCTCTGTCTCTCATGAATTAAAACAAAACAAAACAAAAACCCACCCTTAAACACTGGGGTGCATGTGCCCCTTTAAATCACTATGTTTGTATCCTTTGGGTAAATATGTAGTGCAATTGCTGGGTCATAGGGTAGCTCTATTTTTAACTTTTTAAGGAACCTCCATACTATTTGCCAGAGTGGTTGTACCAGTTGGGATTCCCACTAACAGCACAAGAGGGTTCCCCTTTCTCTACATCCTTGCCAACATCTGTTGTTTCCTGAGTTGTTAATTTTAGTCATTCTGACCCTTTTGAGGTGGTATCTCATTGTGTTTTTGATTTGTATTTCTCTGATGCTTAGTGATGTTGAGCATTTTTTTATGTGTCTGGTGGCCATCTGTATGTCTCGGAGAAATGTCTGTTGATATCTTCTGCACATTTCTTAATTGGATTTCTTGTTTGTTTGTTTAGGTGTTGAGTTTGATAAGTTCTTTAGGGATTTTGGATACTAGCCCTTTATCTGATAAGACATTTGCAAATATCTTCCCCCATTCCATAGGTTGCCTTTTAGTTTTGTTGACTGCTTTCTTTGCTGTGCAAAAGCTTTTTATTTTGACAAGGTCCCATTAGTTCATTTTTGCTTTTGTTTCTCTTGCCTTTGAGGACACGTCTAGCAAGAAGTTGCTGTGGCCAAGGTCAAAGAGGTTTCTACATGTTTTCTCTCCAGGATTTTGATGAATTCCTGTCTTATATTTAAGTCTTTCATCCATTTTGAGTTTATTTTTGTGTATAATGTAAGAAAGTGATCCAGTTTCATTCTTCTGCATGTTGCTGTCCAATTTTCCCAACACCATTTGTTAAAGAGACTTTTTTCCGTTGGATATTTTTTCCTGCTTTGTCAAAATTAGTTGACCATAGAGTTGAAGGTCCATTTCTGGATTCTCTCTTCAGTTCCATTGGTCTATGTCTATTTTATGCCAGTACCATACTGTTTTGATGATTACAGTTTTATAATACAGGTGAAGTCTGGAATTGTGATGCCTCCAGATTTTTTTTTTTTCAACATTCCTTTGGCTAGTCAGAGTCTTTTGTGGCTCCATACAAATGTTAGGATTGTTTTTTCCAGCTCTATGAAAAATGTTGATGGTAGTTTGATAGGGATTGGATTAAATGTGTATATTGCTTTGTAAAATGCATAGATATTTTAACAATATTTGTTTTTCCAATTCATGAGCATGGAATGTTATTCCATTTCTTTGAGTTATCCTTAATTCCTTTCATAAGTGTTTTATAATTTTCAGAGTACAGATCCTTTACCCCTTTGGTTAGGTTTATTCCTAGGTATCTCATGGTTTTTGGTGTGGCTGTAAATGGGATCAATTCCTTGTTTTCTCTTTCTTCTGCTTCATTGTTAGTGTACAGAAATGCAACTGACTTCTGTGCATTGATTTTATATCCTGTGATTTTGCTGAATTCCTAAACCAGTTATAACAATTTTTGGGTGGAGTCTTTTGGGTTTTCTACATAGAGTATCATGTCATCTGTGAAGAGTGGGATTTTGCCTTCTGCAAAGGGGATTCAACATCCACAAGTCAATCGATGTGATACACCACATTAATAAAAAAGAAAGGACAAGAACCATATGATCCTCTCAATAGATGCAGAAAAAAGCATTTGACAAAATACAGCATCCTTTCTTGATAAAAACTGTCTGCAGTGTAGGGATAGAAGGATCATACCTCAATATCATAATAAAAGCTATATGTGAAAAACCCACAGTGAATATCATCTTCACCAGGGAAAACCTGAGAGCTTTTCTCCTAAGGTCAGGAACATGACAGAGATGTCCACTGTCACCACTGTTGTTCAACATGTTCAACATGTTGTTCAAAGCCTAACCTTTACCATCAGACAACAGACAGAAATAAAAGGCATCCAAATTGGGATAGATATAGACTATTAAAATATTCTCTTTCTTCCTATGTTAATTTTGGTAAGTTGTGTTTTCTAGAAATTTGATTATTTCATTTAAATTTGAAATTTATTTGCTTAAATTTGTTTATAAGAGTCTGTTCAATTTTTAAAGTCCTATTTTTCATTCCTGACAATAGTAATTTGTAACTTTTCCTTTTTTTTCTTGGTTAATCTTCTTAGAGATTAATCAGTTTTATTAATCTTTTCAAAAAACCAACATTTGGCTTATTTTCTCTGTTGTATTATGTCTCTGACATCCTTAAGTATGCTCTTAAATTCATCATTCATCTTCTATTCTCAGCTTGATTTTCTAACCCCCCTTTTAATTTCATGAAGACATTTAATTAATTGATTTTTAACTTTTGTCTTTTTCTAAGGGATGCATTTGAAATTATAGATTTTACCCAGCACAGCATTAGCTGCATTTCATATGTTTTATTTTATTTTTTTAAAGATTTTATTTATTTATTCATAGAGACAGAGGGAGAGAGAGAGGCCTAGACACAGGCAGAGGGAGAAGCAGGCATCATACAGAGAGCCTGACATGGGACTCGATCCAGGGTCTCTAGGATCACGCCCTGGGCTGCAGGCGGCACTAACCTGCTGCGCCACCAAGCCTGCCCCATTTCATATGTTTTAATATGTTGTATTCTCATTATCATTCTGTTAAATATATTTTATAATTTCCAGTATAATTTTTCTGCTATGTATTATTTAGAAGAGTAATGCTAAATTTACAAATATTTTGAAATTTTCTAATTATTTTTTGTTATTGATTTACAGATTAATTTTTATAGATATGCTCTGAATGATGTTGACTGAAATTTGTTGACTTGCTTTTGAACTAGCTTTTTGTTCATTTGAATGAATATTTTATTTCACTTAAATATTTCTCTCATGTTTGAGTACAGCATTTCTCCTGTTTCTTGTTTCTCTATCACAAGCCATCACAAACACTAGTGACTTAGAACATTATCATTTATTTTGCACTAAAATCTGGAATTTTGGCAGAACACAGTGGAGACAGTTTGTTTTGGTTTATGTGGTATTAGCTGGGATGGCTTAAAAGCTGGAAGATAAATTATGTCATTCAAGGACTTTGTCCATTGTATCTAAGAATTTGAATTTACTGGCAAATAATTTATCCATATATTTTCTTTAGTAAACTTTTGATATTAGTAGTATCTGTTTTGATAGACTTCCATATAATTCCTGCTATTGATTTTATGTCTCCTCTCTTTCTTGATCAATCTGGCTAGAGCTTTATTAATATTTGGGGTTTTGCAAAGAACCAGATTTTGGTTTCATTGATTTTCTCTTTTTTACTTTATGTTTTCAACTTCATTGATTTTTGGATTTTATCTTTATCATTTCTTTCCTTATAGTTGATTTATTTTTATTTTATTTTATTTTTTTTTAGTTGATTTGATTTAGATGTAATTTTCTTTCTTTTTATTCCTCAAGTTTGATCATTGGTTTTAGACCTTTCTTCCTTTTTAGTATAAGTATTTAATGGTATAAATATCTATCTAAGCTCTGTTTTAGCTGCATCCTACAAATTTTGATATATTGTATTCTCATTTTTATTCAATTAAAATATATTCTAAAAAAATAAAATAAAATAAATAAAATATATTCTAATTTATTTTGTTTTTGTTTTTGTTTTAAGTTTTTATTATAATCCCAGTTAGTTAATATACAGTGCTATTTTAGTTTCAGGTATACAATATAGTCATCCGATACTTCAAACATCACCCTTGCTCATCACAAGTGCATTGCTTAATCCCCATCACCTATTTCACCCATCCCCTCACCCACTTCCCCTCTAGTAACTATCAATTTGTGCTCTAGAGTTAAGAGTCTGTTTCTTGGTTTGCTTTTCTCTCTCTTTTTTCCTTTTTCTCTTTGTTCTTTATTTTGTTTCTTAAATTCCACATGTGAGTGAAATCATGTGGTATTTGTCTTTCTCTGACTTATTGTGTATTCTAATTTCCATTGAGACTTCTTTGATGCATGAGTTTGTTAGGCATGTGTTCAATTTCCAAATATTTGGGGATTTTTCAGATATCTTTTAGTGATTTATTTCTAGTTCAGTTTTATTGTGGTCAAATATTTTGTATAATTTTATTTGTTTTATGGCCCAGAATATGATCTGTCTGGGAGAATGCTCTATGTGCACTTGAAAAGAAAACTAATTATCTTTCATTGAGTGGAATGTTTTATAAATGTTAATTACGTCAAGTTGGTTGGTAATATTCTTCAAGATTTTCTAAAAATTTACTATTTTTAAAATCTATTCTAGGGATCCCTGGGTGGCGCAGCGGTTTAGCGCCTGCCTTCGGCCCAGGGCACGATCCTGGAGACCGGGGATCGAATCCCACTCGGGCTCCTGGTGCATGGAGCCTGCTTCTCCCTCTGCCTATGTCTCTGCCTCTCTCTCTCTCTCTCTCTCTCTCTCTGTGTGACTATCATAAATAAATAAAAATTAAAAAAAAATCTATTCTATAATTACTGGGAAAGTAGTGCCAAAGTCTCCAATATAATTGTGGATTTATTCTTCCTTCAGTTATTAATTTTGCTTTTTGCATTTGAAATTTTGTTAAGTGCATATACTTCTTTTCTGTTTAAGATTTTTAGAATTTATTTATTCATGAGAGACACACAGAGAGAGGCAGAGACATAGGCAGAGGGAGAAGCAGGCTCCCTTTGGGGAGCCCCATAAGGGACTCAGTCCCAGGATCCTGGGATCACACCCTGAGCCTAAGGCAGATGCTCAACCACTGAGCCACCCAGGTGTCCCAAGTGCATATTCTTCTAACATTTTTATGTCTTTTTGATGTGTTGATCCCTTTATCATTATATACTGCTCATCTTCATCTCTGATCATATTGCTTGTTCTGAAATCTACTTTTCTGTGTCTTTATATTCAAAATTACTCTACTGAGGGCACCTGGTAGAGACAGAGGTAGAGGGAGAAGCAAATTCCCTTTGAGCTGGGAGCCCAATGTGGGGCTGAATCCTAGGACCTGGAGATTATGAATTGAGGTGAAGGCAGACTTTTAAGCATCTGAGCCTCCCAGAAGCTCTACTTTTATAGTTCCTTTATCAAATTCTGATGCCATGCAAAGTATTTTCAAATTCTATGAAGGTAAAAGTGGCTTACTTGGGTTACCTTTTTGACATCTTGGCTTCTCAAGCCTGAATTGCCTTGGTGGCTCTGAGCCTTCAAATAGGTTTTATATTCAATTTTTCTAGTTATTCTTGGAGGAATAATTGTTCTTCCACAAGCTATTCTATCAAATCATATAGCAATTATATATTATGACTGCCTAATCTATTATGTGTTTTTTGGCACCTGAATTTTATAACAACATGAATATTCTATATTCTATATTTTATAATTTCTATGAGTTTTTTAAAGGAAATTATCTTATATACATGTTTATATGTGTTTTGTGCACATGCATGTGTGTGTGTATATGTGTCCTGTATTATGTTTTTAGTAGTGGAGGCTTCTCTGCAGGGCAATTTCATTTTTGCTTTGGTTGGAACTCCATTTTCGTATCAGTTTTCATATTAGTTTCTATGATTACATGTTTACTGCTCCACATTTGATTCTCATCCATACGAAGTTACAAGATCTAATTTCTTTCAGGTTATTGTCTCCACTCACGACTTGAAGTGGATGACTACTTTATACTGTGGTTTTGGGCTAGTGGGTTGAGATTTTCTGATCTCAATGAAGATAGACTGGTTTCCTTGTGTCTGGACTTAGTTGATGAAATTAACTAAGTCTGGATCATGTGAACAGAATTGTGCAATAAATCACCATGTGTTAAAAAAAGACACTTGATGAAGCAGATTCAGACCCATTATATGGAAACACTATTATTTATAGGAGGTAATAAACTATTAAAACATATTATCCACAAGACTTATGGAGTGAAACTAGAAATATACGGCAGAATATTTATGGAAATTAGTGAAAGTGGGAGAATTGTTAATAAATCTGATATACATTAATATTTCTAGCTTCTAGGCTAAAATATAGTAGTGGTGTCATTGTTGGAAGGGAGAGGGAAGGGACGGGAACCTTAATATATTAAGTCATTACTATGTGTAGGCACTTTATATATTTTATTTCATTTATTTCTCAAATCAGTCTTGTGAGAAAAATATTAGTTTTTTCATTTTACTGGCCAGGGAAATATGACTTAAAGAAGCATCTCATTTAAGGCTACAGAATTCCTGTAGCTGTCGCTTATGTCTAAATTAAATTTATTTCAGTTTCATCAGAATATATTGAGAGGAAACTGGGGTACAACGGTGGAAGAAGACAGACTAGGTCCCTGACCTTTATAACTGGATGAGCTGCCCTTGTGGCTTCTCTCGAAGCACCTGCTTTCCTCTACCATTGCATATCTCATTTTGTATGTAATTATCTTTTTAGATGTCTGTCTTCCACTCTGGGCTGTGAGTACCTTGAGTGTAGTGACAAGAGCCATATCTATCTTTGTATCCTTAGTGCTAAATCAATGAACAAGTAGTGATTGCTAAATCCCAAGTTCAAATGGAGATTGGTTTCATAACAAAAGTTGTTCCCCTTAATCCATAGGGCCATAGAAAGAGTAGAATATGTTAGGAAACCCTACCTAATGAAATATGCCAATAATATGCTCTTCAGTGCCTGAGCTATATATCAGCAGGGATAGGAGGAATCAGTTTTCACTTTGATTTTGGAAAGAGTATTGGCATTGATAATTTATATAAATAATTTCCCCCTTTTCATGCCACATATCATCTTTTGCTGAATAACAGGAAATAAAAATGACTGATAGTAATATAAATGGTTAGCTTCAATTTCTTTTAAGATGTTTTTTGTCTTTAAATATATTTCTCTTATTATTTAAAGCACAGTGATTTAACAGTGACATAAATGGCTAACTTCTCCAATCTTTTAAAAATAGTTTTGCTCATAAATACATCTCTTTTATTATTGAACATACGAACAGTTCTAATGGATGGTTGGTATAGTTTCCCTAGGAAGGTATGAAATTGCTTTATCAGATTAATTTAGTAAGACTCCGTTTTTGACAGCTTCTTTAGAAGGCTGTGGCAGTGGATACATATAGGCAAAGCTGTTATAACATGGGGAAGTGTGGAACATCATAGTAGTTTACAGAAGAATGTGGTCTATTCAAGTCTCATAAAGGAGTTTTGAGGTGAGTGGTACAGGTGAGGACAGGTCAGTCCTACACAGTCACTTAAGGACACAGGTTTCTTTCCTTTTGTGGATTTCTCTACATGCTGGGGCTTTGTCTTCATCTACATGGTCAAGCTAAGTCTTAAACACACCAGATGGGGAGGAGTGGATGTTTGGGGCAAGTAGTCTCTTCTTATAAGTAAGCGAAGCATAAGTTGCACATCTTACTTCTGCTTGTGGTAAATTGATGATAAGGGTTATATGGCTAAACTGAGTTTCAAGGCTAATCAGGCAATGCAGCATTAACTGGGCAACTATTGCTTAAACTCTATTACTGTAGAAGAGCAAAATAGATTTTGTGAGACAATTAGCCGTCTCTACTGCTAATGGCAATATTGGAACTGACATGACAGAAAATGGGTTTTGGGGAGTGGGTTCCAGAAAATCTTTGGTATTTATTGCTCATAAATGACTTAATGTGGCTAAGCTCCTTTCACAAATCTGAGATTTTACACATTTTAATACTGGGAAGTGTTTGTTTAGTTAGTCCTGAAAAATCTCTACTCCAGTTTGAGGTAGCTAACACAACATAATTCCCATATCTTTTTTTATGAACCAGTCAGAGATATATTACTTGACTGTTGCCCATGTGTCTGGTCAGTTAGTTGTGGATTCCAAAGCACAGACACAAGGAGTTTTGATTTGCTGAGTGTTAAAACAATACCAGACATGAATGACTTTCTGAGCCATTCAGCCAGGGGTTTGATTTTATTTAGTAGGAATTTGTCAGGGGCACCTGGGTGACTCAGTAAGTTAAGCATCTGACTCTTGGTTTTAGGTACACACTCAGTGGGGAGTCTGCTTGAAAATTGGCTCCCTCTGCCCCTTCCTCCACTCACTTTCTCTCCCATACTGTCTCTCTAAAATACATAAATAAATAAATCTTAAAAAATATAAATAGAAATTTATCAAGTGTTGCTCATTGAAGACGAATCTTTTGATACCAGTTGTTGTCAAACATTCTTGCCCAGTCATGTTTATGCTCTTCAACTGTCGTGTTCATTTTTTTTTTTCCTTGACATAAGAAATGTCTTTAATAGAACATTAACTGAGACATGTGATGTAACCAGTCTCTTTCAGGTCTTAAAGTATTAGCTCACAAAAAAAGCATTTCCAATCTTTATTTAAAATGTTCTCAGAATCTATGTATCTAATAGGTTGCTGAGTAATTGCAAAAGTAAAAACTAAAATATCTAAAGTAAATGACCCTCTTTTAGAAAATATTTAAGGTGTTCAGTCTTCTTAACTGTGAGTTGATGGAAGAGACTTTTTGGGCCCCCTGGTGCTTCTAATAGAGTGGTATTTATACTATATCCTAAGTTGGCCAATTTATCATCAATGAAAATATTAGTTTGTAGATGGAAAAATATGAAAAGCTGCCTCTTTATTTAACTTGGCAATTCAGCTTGAGTGGAACATTTTATGGGACCTCCTCATTTCTTTCTGCTCTCTCCTGCCTCTCTTTCCATATCAACTTAAGAGGCAACTTTGTTCTCTAATGAATCCCAGTGTGTGGCAAGATGTGGGTTGAGGTGTTTGGAATGCGTGCTAATAAAGATGCTGATAGGACAAACAGTTCTATGGTTGGTCCTGGAACATTTAGGTATAAATTGGGAAATGAACGCTCATTTGTTTTTGTTTCTGAAACTGTTCTGTCTCTACTAGATCTCTGTTACTTAAAGTGTGGCCTCTGGATAAACAGCATCAGCATCTTCTGGGAGCTTGTTAGAAATACAGAAGTTGAAACGCTACTTCAGACTTGTTGAGTCAGAATCTGTATGCTCTGCACATCTCTAGATGATTCTATATACAGTTAAGCTTGGGAAGCACTGTACTAGAAAATCTGATGAAGCCTAGCTATCTAGCTTTTAATAAGACTTTAATAAGTCATCCTCAGATTTACTGTTCCATACATATAATATCTCAGTTGCCTCTAGTCTCCTTGAGACTTTAGAAACATGGAGCCCATGAATCATCAGATAATTGCAGTAGCTCTTTTTAGAATAACCTGGTCTAACAGTCTGAACTAACAAAAATAGAGTTGCAAACCACTAACAATACAGATATCTCACACAGGACTTTTGTCCAGAATATACAATAAATTATATAACTTGATAATAAGAAGCTAAATGATCCAATAAAAATGGGTAAAATATTTGTATAGGCACCTTACAAAGAAGATATTTGAATGCCAGTAAGTCTGTGAAAGATTCTTTTTTTTTTTTTTAATTGAAAGGACTGAAATTATTTTTTATTTATTTTTTATTTTTATTTTTTTTAAAGATTTTATTTATTTATTCATCCATGATAGTCACACAGAGAGAGACAGAGAGGCAGAGACACAGGCAGAGGGAGAAGCAGGCTCCATGCTGGGAGCCCGATGTGGGATTCGATCCCGGGTCTCCAGGATCGCACCCCGGGCCAAAGGCAGGCGCCAAACCACTGCGCCACCCAGGGATCCCTCTGTGAAAGATTCTAAACATCATTAGTGAGCATAAAAAAAAAATAAAATCACAGTAAGATTGCTTCGTGTGCCTACTAGATGGCTAAAATTAAAAGGAAAGTACTACCAATACTAAGTGTTGGAGAGGATCTGGAACATACATAAGCTACTATTGGTAGTGTAAGATGGCACAGCCTTCTTTGGAAGATGGTTTGGTAGTTTCTTATAAACATATGATTCAGCAATTCCACTTTGAGGTATTTACTGGGGGAAAAGAAAATATATGTCCAAACAAAGAATTGTACACAAATGTTCATAATGGTTTGTGCATATTAGTCCCAACCTAGAGAAAATCCAAATGTCCATCAATAAGTGAATGCATAAAGGAACTGTGGTGTATCCATACAATGGAATATTACTCCACGATAAAAAGGAAAGGACTACTGATATATGCAACAACATTGATGAGTCAGTCACAAAAGCTTTATGAGGAAGGAAGTTTTATCCCCAACAATTGCATGGTGTATGATTCCATTTATAAGAAATTGTAAGAAAAGGGAAATCTTTTTTACAGTGGCAGAAAGCCAATAAATTCTTATCTGAGGCTGGGAGTTTAGAAGACTAGACTACAAATGGTCACAAGGAAACTTTTGGAGTGATGGAAATAATCTATGTTTCAATCATTGTAGTTACAAGCATGTATATGTGTATACTTTCTCAAAACTCATTGAACTGTACATTTAAAACAGGTGCATTTTACTATATGTAAATTATTAATCAATAATGTTGATTAAACCAAACCAAAACAAAACCGAGCAAACTTAAGGTTTAATTAACAAGATCCACACCTATCCTCCAGGAAAATCTAATATCAATTTGAGTCTTTTTTCTTTTTAATAAGGCTGGCCAGGGGTTTATCTATTTTATTAATTCTTTCAAAAAACCAGCTCCTGGTTTTGTTGATCTGTTCTACAGTTCTTCTGGTCTCTATTTCATTGAGTTCTGCTCGAATCTTCTTCTGTTTGGTGTAGGTTTTACTTGCTTCTTTCTCCCATTCCTTTAGGTGCAAGGTTAGCTTTTCCAATTTTTTGAGGGAGGCTTGTATTGTGATGTATTTCCCTCTTAGGATTGCTTTTGCTGTACCCCAAAGATTTTGCATAGTCATATCTTCATTTTCATTAGTTTTCATGAATCTTTTTAATTCCTCTCTAATTTCCTGGTTGACCCATTCATCTTTTAGTAGGATGCTCTTTAACCTCCACGTGTTTGAGTATCTTCCAAATTTCTTCTTGTGATTGAGTTCTAGTTTCAAAGCAATGTGATCTGAAAATATACAGGGGACAATCCCAATCTTTTGGTATCAGTTGAGACCTGATTTGTGACCCCGTATGTGGTCTATTCTGGAGAAAGTTCCATGTGCCTTTGAGAAGAACGTGTATTCAGTTGCACTCAGATGGAAAGTTCTGTATATATCTGTGGAATCTATTTGGTCCAGTGTATCATTTAAGGTCCTTGTTTCTTTGGTGATGTTCTGCTTAGAAGATCTGTCATTTGCTGAAAGTGCTGTGTTGAAGTCTCCCAGTATTAGTGTATTATTATCTAAGTATTTCTTTACTTTGGTTATTAATTGATTGATATACTTGGTGGCTCGCACATTAGGGGCATAAATATTCGTGATTGTTAGGTCTTCTTGTTGGATAGACATTTTAAGTATGATATAGTGTCCTTTTTCATCTTTTATTGCAGTCTTTGGTATAAACTCTAATTTATCTGATATGAGGATTTGTACTCCAGCTTTCTTTTGAGGACCATTTTTTTTAAATTTATTTTTTATTGGTATTCAATTTACCAACATACAGAATAACCCCCAGTGCCCATCACCCATTCACTCCCACCCCCCGCCCTCCTCCCCTTCTACCACCCCTAGTTCATTTCCCAGAGTTAGCAGTCTTTACGTTCTGTCTCCCTTTCTGATATTTCCCACACATTTCTTCTCCCTTCCCTTATATTCCCTTTCACTATTATTTATATTCCCCAAATGAATGAGAACATATAATGTTTGTCCTTCTCCGACTGACTTACTTCACTCAGCATAATACCCTCCAGTTCCACACGTTGAAGCAAATGGTGGGTATTTGTCATTTCTAATAGCTGAGTAATATTCCATTGTATACATAAACCACATCTTCTTTATCCACTCATCTTTCGATGGACACCGAGGCTCCTTCCACAGTTTGGCTATTGTGGCCATTGCTGCTATAAACATCGGGGTGCAGGTGTCCACGAAGGCAAAAGAAACAAAAGCAAAAATGAACTATTGGAACTTCATCAAGATAAGAAGCTTTTGCACAGCAAAGGATACAGTCAACAAAACTAAAAGACAACCTACAGAATGGGAGAAGATATTTACAAATGACAAATATAAAGGGCTAGCTTCCAAGATCTATAAAGAACTTATTAAACTCAACACCAAAGAAACAAACAATCCAATCATGAAATGGGCAAAAGACATGAACAGAAATCTCACCGAGGAAGACATAGACATGGCCAACACGCACATGAGAAAATGCTCTGCATCACTTGCCATCAGGGAAATACAAATCAAAACCACAATGAGATACCACCTCACACCAGTGAGAATGGGGCAAATTAACAAGGCAGGAAACAACCAATGTTGGAGAGGATGCGGAGAAAAGGGAACCCTCTTACACTGTTGGTGGGAATGTGAACTGGTGCAGCCACTCTGGAAAACTGTGTGGAGGTTCCTCAAAGAGTTAAAAATAGACCTGCCCTACGACCCAGCAATTGCACTGTTGGGGATTTACCCCAAAGATTCAGATGCAATGAAATGCCGGGACACCTGCATCCCGATGTTTATAGCAGCAATGGCCACAATAGCCAAACTGTGGAAGGAGCCTTGGTGTCCATCGAAAGATGAGTGGATAAAGAAGATGTGGTTTTGAGGACCATTTGAATGATAGATGGTTCTCCACACTTTCATTTTCAGGCTGGAGGTGTCCTTAGGTCTAAAATGAGTCTCTTGTAGACAGCATATACATGGGTCTTGCTTTTTTATCCAGTCTGATACCCTGCATCTTTTGATGGGATCATTTAGCCCATTCATGTTCAGAGTAACTATTGAAAGATATGAATTTAGTGCCATTGTAATACCTATTCAGTCCCTGTTTTTGTGGATTATTTATTTGGGATCCCTCTTTCTTTTACCGGGTTGCCCTTAATATTTCTTGCAGAGCCAGTTTGGTGGTCCCATATTCTTTCAGTTTCTGCCTATCCTGGAAGTTCTTTATCTCCCTTCTATTTTGAATTAAAGCCTTGCTGGATAGAGGATTCTTGGCTGCATGTTCTTCTCATTTAGGAGAATATATCCTGCCAGCACTTTCTGGCCTGCCAGGTTTCTGGAGAGGTCTGCCATTAATCTAATATTTCTCCCCATATAAGTTAGGGATCTCTCGTCTCTTGCTGCTTTAAGGATTTTCTCTTTATCTTTGGAATTTGCAAATTTCACTATTAAATGTCAAGGTATTGAATAGTTTTTATTGATTTTTGGGTGAGTCCTCTATCTCTCAGATCTGAATGCCTGTTTCCTTCCCCAGATTAGGGAAGTTCTCAATTATGATTTGTTCAAATATACTTTGTGGTCCCCCCCCCAACCCCATCTCTTCTGAATCTCAATCAGATGTATTTTCTTCCTTCTCAAGCTGTCATTTATTTCCCTAAGACTTTCCTCGTGGTCTCTTAATTGTTTTTCTCTTCTTTCCTCAGCTTCCTTCCTTATCAACTTGTCTTTTATGTCACTCACTCTCTCTTTCATCTCATTAACCCTAGCAGTTAGAGCATCCAGTTTGGATTGCATCTCATTTAATCTATTTTTAATTTTGGCCTGATTAAATCTCAATTCTGCAGTAATGAAGTCTCTAGAGTCCTTTATGCTTTTATCCAGAGCCACCACTAACTTCATAATTGTGCTTCTGAATTAAATTTCTGACATTGTATTTAAATACAAATTCTGTAACTCCGTGGCAGAGAGTATTGTTTCCGATTCTTTCTGTTGTGGTGAATTCTTTCTTCTAGTCATTTTGTCCAGTGCAGAGTGGCTGTATGAGCAGGCTGAGTCAAAAATATCAACCACGACCTAAGTAAAAAGCACCCTGATGATTCCAAAATAAATAATCAGAAAATAAAATAAAAGAACAGAACAAGGGAACACTAAAGTGAAAAACAAATTTTAAACAAAGTAGTAAAATAAAAAGCCAAAAAAAAAAGAAAAAGAAAAAGAAAAAAGAAAAGAAATGCAAAGAAAAGAAAAAAAAAGGGAGGGGAATGGTGGTGGTCAGGAAGTGGTAGTGGAGAGAAAATGTAGTCTACCTGAGGGGTGCTAGAGGGTGATCCTCTTTGTTCTGAGTGTATTTTGTTCTGTATGTTAGAAGATGCTCAATTCCAAATTTATATAAATCAGCAATACTTATATAAAGCCCCAACACTGACCACAAAAACATAAACAAGATAAAAGAGGGGGGCAGAATGGGAAGGAAGAGAGAATATAATCTCACAGAATAAACCAACACAGTGTTCCACTTGGTTCTGGGTGTATTTTGTTCATGTGTTAGAAGGTACTAACTTCCACCATTGTAAAACAAAACAAAGGAAAAAAAAAAAGCAAACCCAAAACCAAAAAACAAATACTCATATCTTGTATATCTACCAAAATTAAATTGAATGTGTTGAAGGGAATCCAGAAGTGAAAAATATATCTAAGACATGTAATTGTAGAAATATGAAAGTCAAAAAGGAAAAAAACTTAAAAATGAAGAGTTAGTAAAATATTGTAGTTAAGGTGTGAAAAGAGAAAAAATATTAGAAATTTTTAGTCTGCTATGAAAGCGAGTCATAATGGAAAAAGAGAAAAAAAGGACCCTCTAGTTCTATATACTATTTTCCCTCAGTCCTGGAGCTTTCCAGTGCTGCCTGGTCAGTAAACTTAACTATTCCCTGTTTCAACTGGTCTTCTGGGGGAGGGGTCTGCTGTGCTGATTGGCAGGCCTCTGTGCCTGGGTGGAGATGCCCTGCCCCTTGCCAGGTGTTGGGCTCATTATTAGCTGTTTATCCTGTGAGGCCTTTTTTCCCTAGAGGCCTCACCTCTCCCAGGCACAGGTGAAACTAACAGGAAAAAAATTGGTAGCGGCCAGATTTCCAGCTCAGGAGTCAAGCTCCCCGTGAGTAACTAACCGCAGTCTTCCAGTCCACACTGGCCTAGATGCTCCCGGGGCTGGCACGGGTGCACTGATCTGCACAGCTTGTGGGGAGCCCAGCAGCAGGAGAGTTATTGCTTCCCTGTACCCTCCCTGCTTCCACCTGTGCCAGGTGTAACAAAGTACTGCAGGCTTTGTCTGCTTGGGCACGCTGGGATCTGTGTCCTTGTGCTGCTAGACCCATGCTCCTGGGGACCGCCTCTTCTGAAGGGAACAGAGTACAGCCACCTCTGTCTGTGTCTTACCCTAGAGCCCACCTAAAGGACTGGCTTCTTCCAAAAGCCCCCGAGGGCTGCACGCTCCAGCCCTTTACTGATATCAGATCCTGGTTTGCAGTGAGCTTTCCCTCGGGTGCCTCTCCTCTTATAGTAACTCCAGGAATCTGGATGCTTCACTGCCTCTCCTACAATTCTGCCCAATTTCCCTGCTAAGCACTTTTCCATCAGGGAAAACTCCAGTGTGGATTTTTAAAGTTCCCACTTCTCCAGGGCTGGGCTTTGGTGCCCTGGAGGCTTTTGCCACTCTGCTTTAACCCTGTTAGTTGTGGTTCCCTCCCCCACTTCCTTTTTTTTTTTTTTTTCCCACCTTCCTACCTTGTTAGAAGCAAAAACTCTTCTCTCTGTAGCATTTCAACTCTTCTCTCTTTAAATCTCAGGTCGAATTCATAGGTGTTCAGGATGTTTTGAAAGTTATCTAGGTAAGTTTGTGGGGTCAGGTGAGCTGAGGACCCCTATTCCTCTGCCATCTTACCCCTCCCTCCCAGGAAAATCTAACATAAGAGAAAACCCTTAATACCATAATATTTACCTTCTTTTTCCTTTGTAGTTCCTGGGGGATTTCCCTTTATTTCCTGTGACTTAAAAAAAAAAAAAAAAAACCCAAATCAGAGATGCTTATATTTTATGAGCATTTCTACACTTTTGTTGGCTGGGAGAAACTTAAAGATAATTTTAGTCCACTGTTTTTTGAATTTTAAATTTCCATGAGAATTATGGAATTACATAAGTAATATAAATCTCTCCTCCTCTCTTTACAACCTTTCAGTATAATCTAATCTCTTATGATTTTCTTATGGAGTACTGGGTCCTGTTTTATTTATTTATTTGCTTATTTATTTATCATTATTTTTAAATATTTTATTTATTTATTCATGAAAGACACACACACACACACACACACACACAGAGGCAGAACTTAGGCAGAGGGAGAAGCAGGTTCTATGCAGGAAGCCTGATGTGGGACTCGATCCCAGGACTCCAGGATCATGCCCTGAGCCAAAGGGAGATGCTCAACTGCTGAGCCTCGCAGGCATCCCTGTTTAATTATTTTTAAATATTTTATTTAACTATTCATGAGAGACGCACAGAGAAAGGCAGAGACATAGGCAGAGGGGGGAAGCAGGCTCCGTGTGAGGAGCCTGATGTGGAACTCAATCCAAGACCCTGGGATCACAACTTAAGACAAAAGCAGACCCTCAACCACTGAGCCACCCAGGTGCCCCTGAGTCCTGTTTTAACAATGAAGGTAAAGCCAACACTTTCTGTAAGAAGGATAAGTGCATATGGATCACAGTCACTGCTCTAGAGAGCTAAATGCTCAAGTTATATATCATGTAGGATTTATCATAGAAGTATCCTTCTAAAACTTTCTAGATGATTCGTAAACAATATACTTTTATTATTTTATTTATTAAGGACCAGAGACATTTGTTTAAAATTTCTCATTGTGTATATACTTTATAAATCTATAAATTGACTCATGTCCCTTATTTGGCCTCACCATCCCCAACCCCATACTCTGCTCTAGAGAAGACTTATTTTTCCAGCATTTCTCCTTGCAATTCTTTGAAGAAGCCATTAATCCCTATATCTGCATCTGCCTGTTTGCTCTTCCTTCTGTTTGAAATACTTGTTCCTTTTTATTCATTTAATGAACTTATGCTTATTTTTCAAATTTCCCTTTCTCCAGGAAGTCTTGCCAGCCAACCACAAAGTTAGTTGCTTTTGTCTCTGTATACTATAGCATCTTGTATGTGGTTCCATTAAGAATCTTAACCATATTAGTAGTTATTTAGACATCTGTTTCCCTCATTGTACTATGAAGACTGGGAGGGCAGGAAATACTCTCTAGTTACCTTTGTTTCCCTATTATCTAACACAGAGGCACAGAAATAGACCTATGGTCTACATGGATAAATAAATCCATGTTATTAATAATAAAATTAATTTTAAAACTTGGGAAGCAAAGGGTTGAACCTTTGAAATAAATTGCTATATTTTCTTCTAATAATAATGAAGTGTAAAAAATAATAAAAGGTAATATAACCTATTCCCCTATTTCTCTGTTAGAAACTCAGAGCAAAATTTTTGATTAACAATTCTCAACTTCTTGATATTCCCTGGTTTGCTTGTCTTTGGTCCTATTTTAATAATCTTTGATCTTATTCTGCCTCTGTTTTTATTGTAAGCAATACCAAGTGTGTTTTAAGATGTAAAGACCTGAATAAAAACTAAAGAACACTATGACGCTGGATTCAAGGGGATGCCCTTAGAGCATCTTGGGACTGGAAAGAAAAGAAGCCACTGCCCTTGATGTTTCTGGTGGAGGGGAAAACATTCATTATTTGTTCATCAGAGGCAGAGAGGAATATCCCTGAGCATTTTGTTAAGTCCTTAGCTGGGGCCAGTTTAAGGAAAGGTATAGAACTTCTCTGAGCTGCTGCATGTGATAGTACATTATATAGTCAAATTTGGATAATGTGATTTATATATTTTCCAGAAGGCTTTGAATTCCAAGAAATTTAACAGCAATATTTTTAAGCATTACAGTATTTTAAACTGTAAGGCAATTTTACATTGGAAATATAATTGACTTTCTAAGTGCCAAGGAAAACACTAGTATGTTAGAGACTGAAATCAAGTCCACCCTGTAATCTTTATTTCTTTTTGTTACACTCATCTGCCTATCCTCATCCCCTCCCCCCCATTTCTCTCCCCACATGCTCCCTATTCTTCCTCCCTTCCTTTATTTCTTTTTTTTGATTTTATTTGTTTATTCATGAGACACACACATACACACACACACACACACACACACACACACACACAAACAGAGGCAGAGACATAGGCAAAGGGAAAACCAGGCTCCATGCAGGAAGCTGGATGTGGGACTCGATTCTGGGACTCTGGGATCATGCCCTGAACCAAAGGCAGGTGTTCAACCACTGAGCCACTCGGGTGTCCTGTTCCCTTTTCTATTAATCCAAATTCAACATGAAGCTTTTGGGTTTTTAATGCTTTCTTTAAAAAAAAAAGATTTTATTGATTTATTCATGAGAATACACAGAGAGGAGAGAGAGAAGCAGAGACACAGGCAGGCTCTATGGAGGGAGCCTGACGTGGGACTCAATCCCAGGTCTCCAGAATCACACCCTGGGCCGAAGGCAGTGCTAAACCGCTGAGCTACCCAGGCCACCCTTTTTAATGCTTTCTTTGGAGTCAATCAAGAACACATGGGATTTTGCTTCCTACCTCAGACATTTCCACCCACTGCCTCTAAGGCCAGTGGAAACCTCAACTGCTTGATTCTTCACTTACCTTCTAGTTTAGGAAATGTGTGGCTCAAAGGAGCCAGAGAAAGAAGAACTTTCATCTTTAGGGTTCTAAGACACTAATTCAATTATATAATGAATTCAAGTCTTTGAAAGTCTATGCCTGGGATCTAACCGTATCTCGAGTTCTGAAAAACCAAATTTGTATCATTTGATTATTCTTTCTTTCCACTTATATGAAATTTTTCTTCGTGTCCTAAAAACACTTGTTTTGCTTAAATAATACACAAAAGTGTTACATAAATCTAGACTGGGTAAAAAGAGGTACAGAGAGGCCAAGAGAGAGGGTATGCTAATGTAACTAAGAAGCTACTTAGAGTTCAGTAAGTCTTTATTATAGAACTGCCTGCAGCTTTGATGGAAATTATCTATATGGCAGCAGGCACAATCCTATATTTAGAGACTAGCATTATTTCTATGCCCTGGGACAGTCTGAAAGTCTTCCTATGATTTAACTGTCTTCTTGTACTTTATATCCTATGCCGGGGGTGGTAAACTGTAGCTCATAGGCAAAATTCTATGTTTTTATTTGGTCCATAAATTAAGAATGGCTTTTACATTTTTAAATGGTTGACCAAAAAATTAAAAGAATATCTGGTGGCACATGAAAAATTATGTGAAATTCTAATTTCAGTGTCCATAAATAAAATTTTATTGGAATATTCTTTTACCTATGGTCCACAGTTGCTTTCATGTAACATTGGAAGAGTTGAGTAGTTGCAGCAGAGACTATATGGTCCACAAAGCCTAAGATACTTATTTTATGGCTCTTAATAGAAAATATTTGCTGATACTGGGACTAGACTTCTGTTTCTCTTGGTTCCTGTACTCCCTTGTCCATGTGGACTGTTTCTTTCTTTCTTTTTTTTTTTTCATGTGGACTGTTTCTAAATTGTTTCAGGACATCCTCGATGTATAAGCCCATCCCTTCATTGCTTCCACTGGAGAAAAATCATTGCTATCAAGTTTTTCCATATTTTTGAAGACTTTTACTGAATTTTGGGGGTGAGACACAAATATCTTGCTGCTTGCTTGTTATGGCCCTTTCTCCTCTTTTTTTTTTCCTTTCCTTGACTCTATCTGGTATAACTAAGAATTTCTTCCAGGTCACTCCTACACATTCTCAGGTTCCCTGTGGGTCTCAGGATCTACCTTAAGCAGGCTTGTTGAGAAACTGTTACCAACAAAGCTAGTGCTGTCTCTGGAAGAATTCTGGTGAATAGATTTTTCACCACTAACTACTATGGGAGAATAATAGTTCTCCAGTGATTTAGCCAAGGCTCAGAGCCTTCTCTAGGTGCAAATGATTTTGCTCTTTAATTCTCTTTTTTCTTTTTTTACTCTTTAATACCCTTAGACAGGATCTCAGTTGGATCATAAAGTCTCTTCACAGTGTACTTCATCCCTACATTCTTTCAGACATTATACCTCTAGATGGTCTTTTGACTTTAATCCTTGTCTGCATCAATGAAAGAAAAGATCAGAGGCTGTTCTTTGAGATGTCTTCAGCTACTTAAACTCATAATTATAGTATCCTGATTCTCATTGTACAATGCTTAGCAATTTAGTTTTTAATCAAAACATTACACTCAGAACTTTAGTCAGAGTGATGCGTCAGTGATCTATTGTTACATGGAAAGATTGCCTAGTGAGTAGCTGGGATTATTAAAATATACAGCGGTGTCAGAGATTCTGGCTGGAGTCCTGATTGAGAGAGATTAGAGGATATTTATCAAATTCTTCTGAGGGCTACTCTTTGTTCGCCTGGTCATGGTTTTAAAAGCTTAAAAAGAGTCTTACTTGGTAGCATAGTTAAACAGATAGTAAAATATGTATATTAAATATATAACATTCTATTCCTTTCAGCATATTGAAGGAAAAATATAGTAAAAATATTTGCATATCATTATGTATTTCTGGCCAAGTTACAGTTGTAAATTTTGTTTCAAACATGTTGGAATGATAAAGTATAAAAGACATAGATGGGCAAAATATAGAAGAACATTTCAATGGGCAGAAAATCAAAGTTTGATTGAGGTTCACACTGTGGATTTGCTGGGCTTTGGGTGTACATGAGAATAGGGACTATATGAGGCTCCCTGTTTAATGTCCTGTTCTGGAAATGAGACACAAAGAGGCTATTGTGGGCTTATGACTAATAGGACTCGATGAACCTGGGGAAGTTGGGATTCAGTCTTACCAATGGCAACTGAACAAGCCTCCCACTGGCTCAGAGACGGAACTGGATTTTTTTTTTACATTTCCCCAAATCACTCAGGGGTAAGGCCTTTTAATCATCAATATAAATTTTCCTGGAACTGATAGAGAAAGAGAAAGGGAGAGAGAGATGAAAATATTCTAAAATTGATTGTGGTGATAGTTGCACAATGGTATTAATAACTGATAACCATTGAATTGTACACTTTAAATTTGAATGTATGTTTTGTGAATTATATCTCAATAAAGCTATTTTTTAAACAAAGGAAAAGAATTTTTACAAGTCAATATTGTGAAGACAGCCTGATTGAAAAACAGTCAAATGATGTGAAGAGACATCTTGCAGAAATGACATCATTCTTAAACATATAAAAGAAGCATATGAAAAAATACTTAATCTTATTCATGGTAAGGAAAATGCATGTTGAACAACGGAAATGTCATTTTTCACCTATCATTTGGCAAAGGTCAGCAACTTTGAGTATACCTTAGGTTGGCAAGGCTGTCAGCAAACCACTCCCCTCATAGCCAGGCAGTAACTTGTCTTTTCTTGACAAGTTATCTAGGAATCACATTTCATTGTCTACATTGCAAGACACTGTTGATGTAAGATTTTTATACTCATAAACCCTTCTGTCAAGAGTGATTTTCTTAGCGCATAAATCAGTCATTTTCCTTCCATTGTACCCAGCCATCATCTTAATGGTGTTCCTTGCTTCTTGCATTCCAGGTATCATTGCACACACTAATTCCTTCACCAGGAATGCAAGAAATAACAAATAAAATTTGGTATAATATATCAGTCTACCTAGTTATTATCTAATAAGAAAGCTCCTTAATTTTAGGAAGTTAAAAGGATGAAAAGATATATATTCTGGATGAAATTTGCAAGATGAATAGTGTTGAATGGGTGTGTATTTGAAATATTTTAAATTCCCAATACTGATTGGGACTGAAATCTGAATACGAAAATATTTTATTTAAAAACATCCAGCAGTGAACATGCTTGAAAAAGTATATAGGGTTCATTCATTCATTCCCTCCTCAAAAATTTATTGAATGTTTTTTTCAGTAAGAGGGCTTGACATTGTGGGGGTATATCAATAAAAATGAGACAGTGATTCTTTCCTCAACTAGTTCATGCTATTCTCTGAAAAGAGAAGTAACCTGAGACAGGGGCTGGAAAATTATGTCCCTGTGAAGCACCAAATATTAAATATTTTAAGCTTTACCAGTGACATGGCCTCTGTTGCCCAGAGTATTATTATACCTTCCAGGTATAAAGTACTAATTTCATTTAAGAGATTCTAATAGATAGGGATTCAGAGGAGGGAGAGCTTGCATTTAGATAGCAGTCTTCTGTAAGGACTTCATGGGGGTACTTAATCTGGAACTTTGGTGTTGGGTAAAATATAAATTTTGGGGTATGATAGCGAGAGAGGTGAAACTGAGGCAGGAAAGATGCTCTTGGTAGAAGAAAATACATAAACAGAATTACAGTGGAGTTGGCTAGCCAGTGGGCATGGAGTAGTAATTCAGTTTGGTTTAAGAATAGTATACATTAAATGGAGTGAAACATAAGTGGGAAGGAGGGTTTGGGTAAGATCAAGAAAGGCTTAACAATTAGAAAAAGAAGAATGGATTTATTATTTTGTCAACTTGGGAGGGCTGGTGGAAAGCCATAGAGTCACAGAGTGGCATGGTCAATCACGCCTTAGGAAAGTTAAATCTGGTGTTCTAGGAGTCCTGAAGCTTAAACAGTTAGGGATCATCTTCAAAAAAAAAAAAAAAAGAATACAATACTAAAAATATGACGTTAGATAGAAGACTCTAGGAGGGGCTCAAAATAAGTGTTGGGCCCCCAAATCTGTTTCATATCCTCCTGGAAAATCACCTCTGTGGGTATCATGAGGGGTGGCTACAACAGTAGTCTTGGCAAGAGATAACAAGAATTTGACAGAAATGGCAGAGGGAATTGGGAAGAAGGGAAAAACTCAGTCTATAGAGGTTAAAGTGTAGGGCTTTGCAACTGGCAAACAAAAAATGCACAGATTTACATCATCTAGTGGAAGCAAAGAAGAGGAAACAAAGTTAGATCTGAGATTTACAGTTTAGAAGGTGGTGATGACAAATAGAAAAACGTAACACCGAGGAGGTACAGCTTTGCAAAGGAAGAAGATGCAGTTAGTGTTGAACAGAGTGAGCTTGAGATTGTCTAGGTAAAATTATTTAGTAGGCCATTGAAAATGTGAAATTAGAGATTGGGAAAGAAATTTGAATTTGGGATTACCCACATCAACATGAGTATTGTGAGAGAGTGAGATTATCCAGGGAGAGGATACAGAGATATCAGATGTCTTTGGATAGAGTTGCCTCCTCATTTGGTGGAGGTTGAAATGGAAAATGGCTGCACAGAGAACTGATAAGCTATCTTAATATTCTTATCTCCTTTCTGGCTTCCAAGCTTTTCTTTGGAGATCCCTTAACTTTAGCAGGAATGAAACTACTTTTTGGAATGAAACTACTTTTTATGCTACTTTATTATCCATTAGATGGTATAGGTATTGCCCTGAAATATAACATTTAAATAAATTATTTATATTCATTCTGACTTTAAGCACCTATTTTTTTTAAGATGACATTCACCATGTTTTTTTAGTCTCCTTTCATGAAACTACAAAGATGTGTGAAGTATATGCCCCTCCTCCTGACAGATAACCTTTAAATCTGTCTTTCTTCCCTAGTATTTATAATTACTCTACCTCAGAAGGGGTCAAATCTGTAGAAATGGAAGGAAAGAAAAACTCTTGAGAAGTATGTAATTATAAGTAATAGTTATGCTCTCTTACTGTAATTGCAGTTCCATTTTAGGGCTTCCGTTTGTCCCTTCATGATTACTTCTGACATTAGCAGGATCTAAAAGTTTGGTACAAGTGTCTGGAAAAAATACTTCTTGAGAGTATTTGCTTACTTATCTGATCTCAAATGGCTGGTACAAGAAACCAGGATATTCAGGATGTTCATATCCGTCCAAATAGTCATCTTTCCTTCTTTAAGAAGGAGAAAGGTTTCTTTAAGAAACCTAGTCATAATACATATCATACTTTTTTCCCCTATTGTTGTTTCTCTATTGCTTTAATGATTTTTTTCCCATGAATTCCCCAATTAACTATTTTCACTGAGTATTTTGAGAAGCACATTCCCCTTTCTAGATTTCTTGAGATTATTTGAAACATGGTAGAAGTACTTTTCCAGAGACTTTATTAGAAAAAAATATTATAAAACTGGTTTCCAACCTGGTTCATTATCCAAATAACCTGGATGACTAAACCTACACAGATTTCCAGCAACACGTTGTGCCTTTTCTTGGGTTAGAATGCAGTACTTTCCTTCTTTCTTATGTTTTACTGACATATTTTACCTATCCTTAAGGTTCAAAATATTATCTATATTCTGATGACCCCCAGTTATATGTCTCCAGTCCAGTTCTTTTACCATAGCCCGATTACATGCCTAGCATTTCCACTTGAATGTTTCACTTATATCTCAATAACATGTCCTGAACTCATCTACTCCACCCAACTTGAGTTTATCTCCATATCTTTTCCTTTATCAGGGAGTAGCCGCCATATATGAAGATATGTAGGAACCACCCTTGATTTTTCTTTCTCTGACATCCTATTCCTGCTCTACATCCATTCATGGGCAATTCCTATAGATTCTTTCTAAAATATAGCTGAAAGCTATCCATCTCCATGCCATCAATATCATCTAAGCTTTGATGTTCTCTCATGTGGGCTAATGCAAGTCTCCTAATTGGATTCCCAGCCTCATTCTTGCTTCCCCCATCAGTGGGGCTTAACCTGATTGTATATTGGATTCAGCTGAAAACACACAAACTGCTGGTACTTGGGTCTCACACCCAGAGATTCTGATTTAATTGGTCTGGGGCATGGCCTGGGTATGAGGTATTTAAATAATTGCCCCAAGTGATTATAATGTGCAATCAACCAGTGATGGAGAATCACTGCTCCATCCCACACACAGCATGGAGAGCCAAATCCTTAATACTTTAATCAGTCTGCTTAAAACCCCTCTATGTCCTCCCAATGACCTCAAACACATTAATATCTCTATTCTATTGCATCTGTTGATCCTTCTGACTAATGCATCCTCATCTCTTTATCCACTTTATTCTGCTTTGCTTCTGGGTTCGGCTTCCTCACTTTTCTAGTACACCATTCTATACAATGGATCTTGGAAGTGGTTAGGTACATGTAACTTGGTGGCTATTCTTCTGCAAAGCAATCTCATCTCGTTTTTCAATCATAATTTGGACTGAGAGAACTTCATTCTTTTACTCTATCCCTATTCCCACTTTGTGCTTAGGAATATGACCTAGGATTTGCTTTTCAGAATATTCTATCAGAACTAATCAGCATCCTTTCTGATAGTTTTTAGCTGGAGATATCAGGAGTTGTGAATTGCTAAAGTTATAAACCTGCTGCCATGTCCCCTGGCTGAATGCAGAGTCATCTCCAGTAGGAGACAAAGTGACTAGCATGTCAAGAAGAGAGAGGCTTTGAGATGCACGGTGCTGCATTTATATGATCTTATTTAATCCTCACAATAACCCATCAGATTATTGCTATTCCCATTTTGCTGATGAGAAGAGTGAATGCCAGAGAAATTGGGTAATATGCTTACATGTTACTGTTTGAGTTAGAATTCAATTTTAGATATAAAAAATCAGCTTATGAAAATCAATTTCTGAAGTATATTTTACAATGTTCTCTCCATATAAGAATAAGTTTATTGTGAATATTTCACATCAGTATACAAAAGCCAAGTCTTCAGAATACGCATTAACTATTTACTAACACTCTTGAAGAAACAGGATATATGTTTTGCATAAAAGTTAGTGCTAGGGGTACCTCGTGGCTCAGTGGCCGAGCATCTGCCTTTGGCTCAGGTCATGATCCTAGGGTCCTGGGATTGAGTCCTACATCAGGCTCCCCATAGGGAGCCTGCTTCTCCCTCTGCCTATGTCTCTGCTTCTCTCTGTGTGTCTCTCATGAATAAATAAATAAGATCTTACAGAAAAAAGTTAGTGGTAGTGGTTGTTGGCAGATTTATAACATGGCTCTGAATACTGTTGGCTCAGATGGGTTATGTCAGTTAATACTTCTCTGTTTTCTGTGTGTGTGTGTGTCTTTTAGATTCCATATATAAGTAAAATCACATAGTATTTATCTTGGTCTATCTGATTACTTCATTTAACATACTACACTGTAGGCCCATCCATGTTGTCACAAAGGGCACGATCTCATTGTTTTTTTAATTTCTGAATAATATTCCATGGTGTGTGTATATGTATACATATATACATATATGGGATGTATATATATATATGACATCTTTGTCCATTCATCTATTGATGGACCGTTAGGTTGCTTCCAAATCTTGGCTATTATAAATAATGCTGCAATATGAAACATAGAAGTACCTATATGGTTTTGAACTAGTACCCAGTATTGGGATTAGTGGATTATATGGTATTTTTATTTTTAATTTTTTGAAGAACCTTCATACGTTTTCCATAGTGGTTGCACCAATTTGTTTTCCCACCATGATTTCATAAGGGCTCCTTTTTCTCCACATCCTCACCAACATTTGTTATTTATTGTCTTTTTGATACTAACCATTCTGACTGGTGTGAGATGATAAAAAAAAAATACACTCATAAATACAGAGGACAAACTGATCATTGCCAGGAGGGAGGGGGGAATAGGGTAAGGGGATTAAGAGGTATAAACTTCTAGTTATAAATTAAATAAGTAATAGGGATGAAAAGTAAACTTAAGGAATGTAGTCAATATCATTGTAATATTGTGTGGTGACAGATAACAACTACACTTACTGTGGTGAGCATTCCATAATGTACAGAATTCCTAATCATTATGTTGTACACCTGAAACTAATAAAACATTGTATGTCAACTATGCTTCAATTAGAAAGTTAAAAAACCCCAATGCTTCTCAAAAATGTAATGTCACAGGAATCACCTGGAATCTTGCTTAGATGAAACTACTGATTTAATAGAACTGGGATGTGATCTGAAATCCTGAATTGCTAGCAGGTTCTCAAGTGATGCTTATGCTGCTGTTTTGTGCACCACTCTGAGTATCAAAGGGTTAGAATTTCAATGACATAAGTTATATTCATTGCACCAAAATCCCTGTAGCCCTCTCATAGGTTAAAGCTTAAATTGTAATCATACCCAATTGAATATCACACAGAATTCATTGACACAAGAAAAAAACCTATCATGAGTTGGTGCTCATGTGACCACTTTATTTATTTTTAAAGATTTTATTTACTTATTCATGATAGACATAGAGAGAGAGAGGCAGAGACACAGGCAGAAGGAGAAGCAGGCCCCATGCCGGGAGCCTGACACTGTACTCAATCCTGGGACTCCAGGATCATGCCCTGGGCGGGAAGGCAGGCGCTGAACCGCTGAGCCACCCAGGGATTCCCTCATGTGGCCACTTTAAGAGTTAGATACTCACTGTACTGTCATTCTGGGGACAGATTAGTAGAAGAAACTTCTGTAAATCTTCTGGAATTCTGAGGGAGGAGTTCTTAATAAGTAGTAAATTGAAGCTCTGGTGATGAGGAAGCTCCAGAAAAAAAACACAAATGAAGGAAGTGAAGAATCTGCAGAAAGGAGATATTGCTACTTAAGATGTAAGTTCTTCCCAAATGTCGAACACAATATACAACTACCATAAATAAATTACTCTTCTTATTCAAGTGTAGAACCATTCTTGGTAAATAGAGGCCCTGGCACTTAAATTTTTTAATGGGGGCAGGGGGGGTCCTTTTTTTTTCTTTTTTCTTTTCTTTTCTTTTCTTTTCTTTTCCTTTCTTTTTCTTTCTTTTCTTTTCTTTTCTTTCTGGAAATTTTATTTTTCTCCCTATCTTTCAAGCTGGTTTACTGGGAAAAATAATTTGTTTTACCTGTCTATAAATAGACTAACTTCAGGACTGAGAAGAATTCAGATTTCTGAAAAGTTGGGTATCCTGGAGTTTCTTTGCCACATAGGAGGAAAAAAAAGTGTCCTGTGCCAGTAGATACATAACAAAATTAAGGAGGCATACTGTTTCATGAAAATTTACAAAACTGAAGTTTTGAAAAGCTTTACATTGGGAGAAGCCATGTTTTTGTCTGTTTATTTTAAATTTTTGTTTAAATTCTAGTTAACATAGAGTGTAATATTGGTTTTAGAATTTGGTGATTCATTACTTCGTATAATACACAGTGCTTATCATAACAAGTTCATCTAGTTAATACCCATCACCCATCTAGTCCATCCCCCACCCACATCCCTCCATCAACCCTTTGTTTTCTATACATAAGAGTCTCTCTCTTTTGTTTTTAAAAAATGATTTTATTTATTTATTCATGAGAGACAGAGAGAGAGAGAGAGAGAGAGAGAGAGAGGCAGAGACACAGACAGAGGGAGAAGCAGGCTCCATGCAGGGAGCCCGATGTGGGACTCATCCTGGATCTCCAGGATCACACCCTGGGCTGAGGGTGGCGCTAAACCGCTGAGCCACCCGGGCTCCCCCATTAGAGTCTCTTATACTTTGCTTCTCTTTCTTTTTTTTTTTCCTTCCCATATATTCATCTATTTTGTTTCTTAAATTCGCTATATGAGTGAAATCATATGGTATTTGTCTCTCTGGCTGACTTATTTTGCTTAGCGTAATGCACACTAGCTCCAATCACATTGTTGCAAGTGGTAAGATTTCATTCTTTTTGATGGTTGAGTAATATATATATTCTATGTACATAATATATATGTCACTTCCTTACTTTAAAAAAAAGATCTTACTTATTTGATAGAGAGGGAGCACAAGCTGGGTGGGGGGAGTAGCAGGCAGAGAGGGAGAAGCAAGCTTCCCACCGAGTGGGAAGTCCAACACAGGGCTTGATCCCAGGACCCTGGGATTATGACCTGAGCTGAAGGCAGGCGCTTAACCAACTGAGCCATCCAGGCACCCCTATACCACTTCTTTATTCATTCATCAGCCCTTGGGCATTTGGTCTCTTTCCACAATTTGGCTATTGTTGATAATGCTGCTATAAACATCAGGGTGCGTGTGCCCCTTTGAATCTGTATTTTTTTGTATTCTTTGGGTAAATACCTAGTAGTGCAATTGCTGGATCATAGGGAAGTTTTATTTTTAACTTTTTTAGAACCTTCCATACTGTTTTCCAGAGTGTTTGCATCCCCACCAACTGTGTAAGAGGGTTCTCCTTTCTCTGCATCCTCCCCAACATCTGTTGTTTCCTGTGTTGTTAATTTCAGCCATTCTGACTGGTGTGAGGTGGTATCTCATGGTGGTTTTTACTTGCATTTCCCTGATGATGAATGATGTTGAACATCTTTTCATGTGTCTATTGGCCATCTGGATGTCTTCTTTAGAAAAATGTCTATTCAGGTCTTCTGCCTATTTTTTAACTGGAGTTGAGTTTTTGTGTTTTTTTGGTGTCAAATTTGATAAGTTCTTTATAGATTTTGGATAGTAACCCTTTATCAGATATGTCATTTGCAAGTGTCTTCTCCCATTCTGTGTGTTGCCTTATAGTTTTGTTGATTTTTTTTCTTTACTGTGTGGAAGCTTTATTATTTTTTTTTCTTAAGATTTTATTCATCTCTTTGAGAGAGAAGGAGTGAGAGAGAGAAAGAGAGAGAACTGTCAGGGGGAGAGACAGAGGGAGAAGGAGAGAGAGAGAAGCAGACTTTCTGATGAGCAGGGATCCCAATATGGGGCTCAATCCCAGAACCCTGGGATCATGACCTTATCTGAAGGCAGATGCTTAACCAACTGAGGCACCCAGGTGCCCCTGTGGAAGCTTTTTATCTTGATGAAGTCCCAGGAGTTCATTTTCGTTTTTGTTTCCCTTGCCTCTGGTGACGGGTCTAGTAATAAGTTGCTATAGTTGAGGTCAAAGAGGTTGCTGCCAGTGTTCTCCTCTACGGTTTTGATGGTTTGTTATCTCATATTTAGCTCTTTCATCCATTTTGAATTTATTTTTTTTGCATGGTGTAAGTAAGTGGGCCCATTTCATTCTTTTACGTGTTGCTGTCCAGTTTTCCTGAGACCGTTTGTTGAAGAGGCTTTCTTTTCTTTTTTTTTTTTAAATTTATTTTTGTTTATTTATGATAGTCATACAGAGAGAGAGAGAGGCAGAGACACAGGCAGAGGGAGAAGCAGGCTCCATGCACCGGGAGCCCGACGTGGGACTCGATCCCGGGTCTCCAGGATCGCGCCCTGGGCCAAAGGCAGGCGCCAAACCGCTGCGCCACCCAGGGATCCCGAGGCTTTCTTTTCATTGGATATTCTTTCCTGCTTTGTTGAAGATTACTTGACATAGGGAAAGGGTATATTTTTAAAACTAGTGATATTCTTCCTGTAACTGGGCCCATGGAAGTAAAATATTCCCTTTGTCTTTGGGGCAGCATTGTGAGGGCAGTATAAAGCTTTGGAGGTGAGGAAGAAGAAGGCACCACAGAGTAATAATTTCATTTTCTTTTGTGAAATGTGAAGATAATTTTTTTGTATGAGTAGGATTGAGGGCAAATTTGAAGACTGTAGCAGGCATGAAAGCAAAAGGGATTAGTTTAAATCAGCAGTGAGAAGGACCTTGCTGGGCAGTCCTGAGTTATTTCCAATATTTCCAAAAAAAACTAAAAAAACTTTGGTGATTAACTTGTTATAACATCATAGCTCCTTAATTTTGGCTTGTATTATAGAATGTAAGGAGATAATGCAGGTTTTCTGGAGGCAATTAGAAGTACTGATTGGGATTTATATGCCTTTGTTTAAAAATGAGATACATTAATTATAATATGATAGACTAAGTCTCTCAAAATAGGGGATTGATGTGGATTTGGAATTAAGACTTTTGAGTATTGAAAAGTTTAGGGACTATTATTAAAAATCAAGTTTATTGCCCCTTTGGAGATACATCTTGAACCAATTAACTTATTTGTTGTCATTCAGCAAATATTTAATGAGCATCTTCACATGCCAGACACTGAGCTGGGCATTTTGGGATTTAGTAATGAAGAAGTCAGGATCATTTCTTATGAAACTTATGGAGGGAAAAGGGAATATTAAAAAAATAGCTGCATGTAATGTTAATATAAATTATCCTAGAGGCTCCTGATGCTAAATAAAATGTTGATGTATTTAATTTCCTTATTTATATATTTAAAATATAAAATTCTGAGAAGAAACCAACAAATAGTTACCTGTGAGTAATACAGACAGTGAATGACCTTTGGTACCCATATGATGCATATCCCTTGGGTTGGTTATCATCCTACGAATATATCCCTTGTAGTTTTTTTCCTAGATGTATTTCCTATAAGCAACTCACATAAAAGAGCTGATGTCAGACAATTGGTGAAATTAATCACTTTCATTCAAACAGCATTTGTTGTGTTCGTTTTAGGTTTTGAAATCTAGTCCCACGTATTTCCCATTTTAAAGCCTAGAGTTCAAGTTCATGCTGTTCTGCAATGATCAGCTGTTGCCTGTTTGCATTTGGTACTTTGTTTTATGAATCCTATTTTGATTTACTTTCGTCATCACCTGCTTATCCTGGTTTTCATAGGGAGCCATAAATAACCTCTGTCTATTTTTCTCTTGGTACCTTTTCTTCTAATTTTTCATATTTCTCAGCCATTTTTACATTTCTTCAAATGCTTGAATATTGATTGTGTAATTAAACTTTCAGAAACACACAAATTATTTGATTAAGTGAACTAATGTTCAGGAAAACAGAAACATTTAAATCTTTTATATGTAATATTTTAATTTGAGAAATAGTGACATGCTTAATGTTACACATTGTAGAACATCAGAGGTTAATCGCAAGTGTTCTATTTCTTAAATAACTGGATGAGTGCATGAGCACAATGGGTTCCTCTATTGTTCTTCTTTATGCCTTACACATGTTTTATAATTATCCCTTTGTATCTATTGAATGTAAATAAAAATTAAATTTTTCAGTAACAGGAAACTGGAAAGAACAATTGACGTGAGAATGTGTGAAAACTAAAGGCCATAGTTAAGCATTACATTTTGTTTCCATTGACCACACATAAAAAAGTGAATACTTCATAGTATTTACCATGATACCAAAGTTAAATTTATTTTGTTGAATTTATGTCTGTTTCCAGAGATTTCCTATAAAGTTAAAAAATTTATTGTAATAGTCCAAGAACTGGCTTGTAAGTCAGAGTTGAATGTTGTGGGAAAATTCATTTGTTACAATATTTGTGGCAGAAAAAGATGTATTTGTTCATTTTAATTTGTAAGTTTGCAATAGCAGGTTGGTTTTATGTATCAACTTTGTAATAATTAGTTCATTGATCTTATTAATAAATTTGAATGAATTCAGTTATTTAAAAAATTGTGAGCATTTTTCTCTACATCAAGAAAATATCAAAGGCCTCTAACTTTTAAAACTTATTTTCCAAGTAAACAAATAACAATGTAATTTAAAAACATATAGAATCTTGACTTTCTGAGAAACCATCAACATTTAAATATTAGCATGAAGTTTTCCTGTGATCATTGAATGCTTAGATTTTCTTTGGCTGAATGTAAATACACAAATATTAGCCCTAGCTAGACTTAGAAATATTACTTAGAATTTTTTTATATATAAGTCTACACACATACACATATACACCACAATTGTTATTGGTGTTACAGAGAAAAATTAAAACCTGCAAAATATTGTATCACATGGGACTTAATCTAGTCTGAGTACATCAAAATAAATTGTTTTGTTAGATAGCAGGATGCTAAGTCACTGAAACACAAGTTAAAATTTAATTGGAAAACAGGCTGTTGAAAATAGGCTGAGGCAGGAAGCCAGGATGGGAACACCTGGGTTGTGCAAATGAAAAAGGAGAGTGGGAAACATTTTGAGGTTAAATTGGCTTCTTCACAGCCAAGGCCATGCTGTGGTCTTTACTTGGATCATTCTTCTTCCTCCTGCCACTCCATACTCTGTCTTCATTTTCTGTATGGATGACTTATTTCATCCTTCAGGTCTTAGGTCTAGTGTCTTCTCCTCAGAAATGCTCTTATGTTAAGTATATACCTGCCTCCACCAAATGACTCCCAGGACCTGTGTCAGAGCACTTAGCACAATTTTCAATCACTTATTTGTTTGCTTACAGTGTGGTTGTCTATTTCCCTTCCCCATTGACAACTTCTATTCTGTTTCCAATCTCTAAACTCCATAAGGAACGATCTGTTGTCTCTCCCAGTGCCTATTAGTGTGCCGGGCTCAGTGGAGGTCCAGTACTTCTTGCTGCTTTCAGGTAGCAATACAGGTAAATCATCTCTGACATGGGAATCAAGCTTTCTCAAAACATTTCTATATAGGGAGATCTGTAGGTCCTTTTATCCCTCCTCTTACCCACACACTATGCCTTATCCCATTTCAGGCTTTTCTATCAATTTAACATATGACATATGGTTTTTAGTGGGGAGAGCATAATTAAAGAGCTTTCATAGGTCACTGGAATTGTACTTTACATTTTCAAGCAGAATTCTCTCTTTCCTAGTGATATGACTAAAAGGCAAGAAACTTGCTATCTGTAGTTTTCTTAAAGCATGGTGTGCCCCTATGCTACCATTGACCTTGTTTAGACTGGAGCTACTTTCAATGTTAGTTCAGTGTCCCTGGAGGACTTATATTTCTGTAATTAATTTTTAAGCTATCATTGGGCTGTGTGTTTATTACTCAGAAAGCATTCACTGAGTGTAGATGAGTAGGGAGCTTTGTACAGAGGATTACCCTTGGGACATAAAGATTGAAGGTGACATCATCCTTGTATTTGAGTTGATTAAAAACTAGGTAGGAAGATCACATGTTCATATACAGAATAATGAAAGACAATTACAAATTGTTTAAAACAGTGGAAAATTAGAAATAATGAAAATGTTTAGTAATGGGTGAATAATAAACTGTGAGATATCTACATGTTGAACTTTGACTTTAAATTATGTTAATAACATAGACACGATCAAATTATAAGGTTAAGTATGGAAAAAAGTCAGGATTCAAAATATCAAAAATTTAAACTGTAGGCTTCATTTCATTGCTCTGTCTCTGTAGCAATGAACACCATTTAACATACTATATAGTTTGGTTGTTTATTTAATATATTTGTTTCTTTCCATTACTATATAAGCACCATGAAGGCAGAGTTTGTCAATTTTTTGGTCCTATAATTTTTATTGTATAGAAAACAGTGCCTGATACATAGTAGATACTCAGTAAATATTAGATGAATAAGTATATGCTTAGAATATAGAAGAGAATGATGGAATACTAGAAAGAACTATTAGTAATGGTTATCTTTGGGTGTGGGATTATACAGAATGTTACTTTGAAATATAAGTTTTCTCGTATAGTATGCATTAATTTTGTAAGAATACTCTATACACACAGATATATATATATGTATATATGTACGAATATATAAAGACTGGATGTAATTACAGCAAAAAAGTAGCTTTCTTTGAATGATAGACTAAAAATAAATGTTTAAAAATTTGTTGTCCACCTAAAATACAGCAAAATTTATTAGTTTAAAATTCTTTTAAAAAGTAAAAAATCTTTCATTTGTGGTAGTAGTGGTTTGACTCAGAATATAGAGGAGAATACAATAAGCAAATACTCTACTATCATGTTATTTATGCTCAGTAATATGAAATTTCCTTAAAAAAAACAGAAGGTTTGGCAATTATGGGGCTTAAACTATATTTTGTTAGTGATAATGTGTACATTGGAGCTTTTACGCTGAAGGAGTTTAAATAATGTAGATATAAGGGAAACCAGAAAACATTTAATTTCTTTAGGAGTCAAGAATTTGTGCTTTGTTCTTACTTTAACACTGTGTTACATAAATCCTTTCAAATACCAAATGTCTTAAAGTGGTTTGAAATAAATTCTTGGAAATTCAAGTTTTAACCCAGAATGCCCTCTCTAGCAAACGGTGATTAAAAAAAAGAGTTCCCCTGATAATAAAACTGGAAACCACATGGGAAGGAGTGTCACAACATGAAGCAAGAAACCTTTTAATCAAGCTATCAAGGGTCTGTTTTGAAATGTGTAATTAATAGAGCTTCTGGTTAAAATTTAATGAAGAATGTGTTCCTTATCAGGATCATTTCAAATCTAACAGAATTTAGCTGCATTTTGCATATCAATTTGGGCTAAAAGAATAAAGTTTGGTGGCACCTGGGCGGCTGAGTTGGTTAAGTGATAGACTCTTGATTTTGGCTCAGGTAATGATTTCAGGGTCATGAGATGGAGCCCCAGGTGGGACTCTGTGCTTAGTATGGAGTCTGCTTGCCCTTCTCCCTCTGCTCCTCCCCCATTCTCTCGTGTGTGCCCTCTCTCATGTAAATAAATACATAAATAAACATACAAATAAATAAATAAAATCTTTAAAAAAATAACAAAATTTGAACATTAATTGTAGTTAACTTCGCAATTATTCTAAGTGCATACACTACAAAGTGGGAAAACTAAGCTATTTTGGTTAGATGACTAGCAAAGAACATTATATTTCTGGCCTCTTTAAGAAGAATCTTTTTAGATATCTTAGGTGTACCAAAAATGTTTTGGTCAGGTTGTTTTGTAATCCATGAGCTAAGGGGAACTTTAGGAGGCATATATAGAAGCTGCCTTCTTGGTAAGAGTGTTGTTAGGGCCATTTGAAGAATAAAATACAAAGCAGATGTTCTTATAGGTACTGTGATATAACTTGGTGTGGATGTGCAGAGGGGATTTCACTTAGAGATAACCAGTGAGAAATTACAGGCATGGATCATTCTATTTCTAAGGATAACTTTAAAGAGTTGACTGGGAAAGTCCTAATATTCTGTAAAAATCAACATCCATGCATCTTTTCCCATTTAAAATTTAAATAGAATACAGCTCCTTTCTTTTTTATGACATTCAGTTCATAGAGAAGAGGAATTTCTTCATCTCTCAACCACAGTGCTTTTCCAACTTTAATATACACCACCTGGGAATCTTGTTAAGGCAGATTCTGATCCAGTAGTTGTGGGTGGGGCCTCATTCTGCATCTCTAACAAGCTCCCAGATGGTACCAGTGTTGTTGGTCAGTGTACCTCTGAACTTGTTTTCTCTGGGTCTCTCACCTACCCTGCCCCTTCCTAAATGACCCAAACCTATTAAAATATAAATGATTTAAAGAAATATAAATTGAACTAAGGAAATAAACATAAACTATTTAAGGAAAATGATGTTTAAAATTTTTCTTTGGTGTGACTTACACAGAATTTAGCAATATTCAGATGCCTGTTATATATATATATACATATATATATATAACATTCTCTGAATATATATATATAATTCTCTGAATTGATAGATTGAGAAAAGCATGGGATGAGGAGACAAACACCTGTTGGGTATGAACTTTGACTCAACTATTTACTACTTGTGATACATACATAACATAAGTTCTCTGAGTCTCAGTTTTTTAAGTAAAATGGTGAAGTTAACACCTACCTTGCAGGACAATTGTGAATATTGAAGGAAAGAGTGTACGTTCAGTGTCTAGTTCAGGTTTTGGAATATAGCAGGCACAGAATAAATTCTAATTTCTTTTTTCACCTTTTCTACTCTACTCTAGTCCTGAATGAGAGGAGTAAAATCCTGCAAGTTTGGAAGTTAAAGCCAAGAGAGAATTAAAGTCAGAGCAATACGTATACTTTTCTTATTAGCATCCACTTCAGATCTACAGTTACGTTACATATTTTGTTTTTGTTTTTAAGATTTTATTTATTTATTCATGAGAGACACAGAGAGAGGAGAGAGAGAGAGAGAGAGAGAGAGGCAGAGACAGAGAAACAGGCAGAAGGAGAAGCCGGCTCCATGCAGGGAGCCCGACATGGGACTGGAGTCCGACGTGGGAGTTGATCCCCAGTCTCCAGGATAGCACCCTGGGCTGAAGGCAGGCACCGAACCGCTGAGCCACCCAGGGATCCCCACGTTACATATTTTGAAATAGAAAGATATATTATGTAAGATGACTTGCATCATAAAATTACTGGAGTTCATATTTTGAATATAAAAGTCAGGCTTATTTAGAGGGAAACTCAGCTTTATTAATTGGACTAAAAATGTTCAAACTTTTTTTGGGTCAGAGTTGGAGCTAAAAGTTACTCTACTTTATGAAATATGGCAAAATTAAGTTTTTCCAAATTATGAAAATATATGCTATATTAGTTTGATTTGCTCAATAACAATATTATTACAAATGTAATGGCTTAAAAAGCATAGATGTATTATTTCACAGATTCTATGAGTCAGGAGTCCAGTCATAGCTTAGCTGGCCCACTGCAAGGATGCAATGAGGCATCAGACAGACCTGGGTTCTTACCTAAAGACAGTATGGGAGTATCTGCTTCTAAACTCACATGGTTGTTGGCAGAATTCAGTTCCCTGGAGTTGTAGGGTGGAGGGATCCAGTTCCTTGCTGGTATTGGCTAAAGGTTACCTTCAGTTCCTTGAGACTATCCTTAGATCCTTAGCACATGGGCCTCCCAGCAGGTCTATTTGCTTTTTCAGAAAGAGCAAGGGAGAGAATCTTCTTACAAGATAGAGATCATGACCCTATGTAACATAATCACAACTGGAAAAAAAAATAAATTGCAAAAAACCCCCAGAAAAATGTAAACAAAACAGAAAGAAAGCTAATTGGTATTTTAGACTTCTTATCCTCTTCAATGTTAAGCATTATGCACAAAAAGCCTCTATATTCACAAAACAAACTGACAGACTATAAGAAGAAAATGCCCTGACACTCATTTGGATGTCAGTTTGTTACCTGGAACTTTGTTTAATTGGTCTAATGTTATGAGTAACTTTATCAGAAATTTCTGCTCTGCTTCTTTAATCTCATGATGTTCAGAGTATTGAAAATAAAAATATTACTTATTTAGAAAATATCAATTTCTCTATTAACTGTTGATCTGGAATATTTTAAAATTTGGAATAACTTGGAATGTTTTTAAGGATCGTACCCCACGCCAACTAATTTTGCAGTTTGCAGAAAAAAAAATTAAAAAGGGGTCTTGCCGTCCTAGTTTAAGAGGTTTGGAAAAATTCTAACTACCTTGTCCTACCACAAACAAGAAAGTCTTTTGCATCTGTAGCATTTAATGGCATTTCCCCCAAATGACATTCATTGAGATAACAATTCTACATTCAAACTTATTCAGTAGATAAACCTGACATGTACAAAATAATATATATAAAAAGATATTTCTTGCATCTCTGCTTTTAATAGCAAAATATCAAATGGGGACTAATTTAATAAATTGTTAGATCATTTCAATGGAATAATAGAGTTTTTAAACAATTAAGAAGACTATATGGTGATATGGAATGATCTCTAGGATAATTTTTCAATGAAAAAAGCAAGGTGGGCATCCCGGGTGGCTCAGCGGTTTAGCACCGCCTTCAGCCCAGGGCTTGATCCTGGAGACCCGGAATCGAGTCCCATGTCCGGCTCCCTGCATGGAGCCTGCTTCTCCTTCTGCCTGTGTCTCTGCCTCTCTCTCTCTCTCTGTCTCTAATAAATAAATAAAATCTTAAAAAAAAAGCAAGGCTCAGAACTGTGTATATAGTGTACTGTCATTTGTGTAACAAGGAGATTAAAAAGAAGGCAAGCATACTGCATACTTAGGCATAAAGTAACTCAGGAAGAAGAGTGGGGCTTGGGGATCCCTGGGTGGCGCAGCGGTTTGGCGCCTGCCTTTGGCCCAGGGCGCGATCCTGGAGACCCTGGATCGAATCCCACGTCGCGCTCCCGGTGCATGGAGCCTGCTTCTCTCTCTGCCTGTGTCTCTGCCTCTCTCTCTCTCTCTCTCTGTGACTATCATAAATAAACAAAAATTAAAGAAAAAAAAGAGTAGGGCTTACAGACACATGTAGGAGGGAGATTTCACCTTCCACACTCTGTTGTACTGTTTGAATTTTGAGTCATATTAATTTATTTCCTATTCCAAAATCAAATTAAAAAACAAAAGAATTGCATGTGTGTGTTGCCTTTGCTTTCTCTCTTCCCATTCATTCCTTGACACCCAGGAAGCTGACTTCCTTATCATAACTTTAAAAACTTAATGAGATACTTTAAAAACTGCTTTTGTTAAGGTCACCAATGACTTCCATGACATCATGTGCAGTGGTCACTTTTCAGGTCTCATTTTATCAAATTTCTCTGTGGTATTAGACCTAGTTTACTATTTTTCCCTCTTGAAATATTTTCCACTCTTGGGTGGGACAATATCTCTCTCAGTTTCCTTTTCCCTCATTATTGCATCTCACTCTCTGTTGTAAATGTTCACTAGAACCCTGATAGTAGTCTCATGTCCTCCACCCTCCTCTGTCTTCTTTCCCTAGCGAAATCCATCTGTTTTCATTGTTTAAACATCATCTGTGTACAGATAGTCATAGTACAAACTTGGGTTTCATGACACAACCTTGGGTTTTTCCTTTTTCATTAAATATCTTCATCTTTTTGTTACTTAACTCAGAACCTGAGAAGTCATCATTTTCCTTCAGCTACTTAGACCCCCTCAAATCTTATCCACTAAGAAGTTCTGTTGTTTCTACCTCCAAAAGTAGAATATACATATCTATAATATATAACTATGTATCTATAGATCCATATATATATCTACATAATATATATATCTACATCTTAAATATATCTCCAAATACTACCCACTTTCCCGCTATATATTATATATATTATATAGATAGATACATAATATCTTAAATATATCTCTAAATATCACCTACTTTCCCCATTTCTATTGCCACCATCTTAGTCCATTCAACTTTTCTCAGAGCTATTGTAGAGTTCTTTGAACCCTTTCCACTATTCTTCCCACCTTTTTTTTTTTTATTTTTTATTGGTGTTCAATTTACTAACATACAGAATAACCCCCAGTGCCCGTCACCCATTCACTCCCACCCCCCGCCCTCCTCCCCTTCTACCACCCCTAGTTCGTTTCCCAGAGTTAGCAGTCTTTACGTTCTGTCTCCCTTTCGGATATTTCCCACACATTTCTTCTCCCTTCCCTTATATTCCCTTTCACTATTATTTATATTCCCCAAATGAATGAGAACATATAATGTTTGTCCTTCTCCGACTGACTTACTTCACTCAGCATAATACCCTCCAGTTCCATCCACGTTGAAGCAAATGGTGGGTATTTGTCATTTCTAATAGCTGAGTAATATTCCATTGTATACATAAACCACATCTTCTTATCCATTCATCTTTCGTTGGACACCGAGGCTCCTTCCACAGTTTGGCTATCGTGGCCATTGCTGCTATAAACATCGGGGTGCAGGTGTCCCGGCGTTTCATTGCATTTGTATCTTTGGGGTAAATCCCCAACAGTGCAATTGCTGGGTCATAGGGCAGGTATATTTTTAACTGTTTGAGGAACCTCCACACAGTTTTCCAGAGTGGCTGCACCAGTTCACATTCCCACCAACAGTGTATGAGGGTTCCCTTTTCTCCGCATCCTCTCCAACATTTGTTGTTTCCTGCCTTGTTAATTTTCCCCATTCTCACTGGTGTGAGGTGGTATCTCATTGTGGTTTTGATTTGTATTTCTCTGATGGCAAGTGATGCAGAGCATTTTCTCATATGCATGTTGGCCATGTCTATGTCTTCCTCTGTGAGATTTCTGTTCATGTCTTTTGCCCATTTCATGATTGGATTGTTTGTTTCTTTGGTGTTGAGTTTAATAAGTTCTTTATAGATCTTGGAAACTAGCCCTTTATCTGATATGTCATTTGCAAATATCTTCTCCCATTCTGTAGGTTGTCTTTGAGTTTTGTTGACTGTATCCTTTGCTGTGCAAAAGCTTCTTATCTTGATGAAGTCCCAATAGTTCATTTTTGCTTTTGTTTCTTTTGCCTTCATGGATGTATCTTGCAAGAAGTTACTATGGCCGAGTTCAAAAAGGGTGTTGCCTGTGTTCTTCTCTAGGATTTTGATGGAATCTTGTCTCACATTTAGATCTTTCATCCATTTTGAGTTTATCTTTGTGTATGGTGAAAGAGAGTGGTCTAGTTTCATTCTTCTGCATGTGGATGTCCAATTTTCCCAGCACCATTTATTGAAGAGACTGTCTTTCTTCCAATGGATAGTCTTTCCTCCTTTATCGAATATTAGTTGCCCATAAAGTTCAGGGTCCACTTCTGGGTTCTCTATTCTGTTCCACTGATCTATGTGTCTGTTTTTGTGCCAGTACCACACTGTCTTGATGACCACAGCTTTGTAGTACCACCTGAAATCTGGCATTGTGATGCCCCCAGATATGGTTTTCTTTTTTAAAATTCCCCTGGCTATTCGGGGTCTTTTCTGATTCCACACAAATCTTAAAATAATTTGTTCTAACTCTCTGAAGAAACTCCATGGTATTTTGATAGGGATTGCATTAAACGTGTATATTGCCCTGGGTAACATTGACATTTTCACAATATTAATTCTGCCAATTCATGAGCATGGAATATTTTTCCATCTCTTTGTGTCTTCCTCAATTTCTTTCAAAAGTGTTCTATAGTTTTGAGGGTATAGATCCTTTACATCTTTGGTTAGGTTTATTCCTAGGTATCTTATGCTTTTGGGTGCAATTGTAAATGGGATTGACTCCTTAATTTCTCTTTCTTCAGTCTTATTGTTAGTGTATAGAAATGCTACTGACTTCTGGGCATTGATTTTGTATCCTGCCACGCTACCGAATTGCTGTATGAGTTCTAGCAATCTTGGGGTGGAGACTATTGGGTTTTCCCCACCTTTATTTTTGATACCCCATACAACCAACATAGATTTCCCACATAGCAGCCAGAGTACTTTCTCTTTCAAAGACTTGGACCTGATAACATACTTCTATGGAATGACTCCTGCTGTGCTCAGTAACAAACCTTAGCATGGCCTGCAGTGTGATGTATGAACCAGGACTTCCCGACTCTACAAGTTCATTTCACGTGCTTTGCTCTCTGGTTGATCACACTGGACTTTTCTGAGTTCCTGGAATATGGCAATCTCTTTGCCACCTCATGACCTTAGTACATGCTGTTCCTTCCTCTTGAGGGGGGGCTCTTTCCTTGCTTTGCTCATGCCAGAGTCTTTATCCAACATATCTTAGCTTAAATTCCTCCTCTTTAGAGAGGACTTTTCTCGCCAGCCAGTACAGAAATGGCCTTTCCCAGGTATTTGCTATCATTATATTTATAACATTGCATCTAACTACGCTGTTTTTGAGTCCTTTTGAAGTTCTGTAGTGTTTGCCAGCAGGTTAAGGGTGATGACTATTTGACTGTAGAAATGGTAAGAAGACAAATAGTACTGTGTGCCTTGCTTTGTCAAATATATCTCAGCATGGGATAAGAGAGTGTACATCATTTTCAAACTATATGTGTAATAAAAGAGACAAGAACAAATTTAGGGAAGGACTAATGATTATTATCTTGGCTCAAGGGAATTGGCAGATGGGGGAATAATCTCCTTTGAGAGAAACAGGCATCCATTTACCATCTTGCAATCCCAAAGGATACCTAATTATCTCAAGCAGCAGCATTCATTACAGTCTAAATATGGTACATTGCATTGAATTCTGAACACAGTTAGGACTGTAAGAGGTCTTTAGAGTTTATACAGTGTATCTTTTTCTAATAAGCAAATCAAGAACTGGAGAAGTTAATTGATCTGCTCAAGGTCATCCCACTGCTGAATTGACTTGCTGCCTTCTGCTCCAGGGAGATGTCCATGACAATTTTTTAATGCTCAAGCTTTGAATTCCCGAAGGCAAAGCCCTGAGAACTATAAGGACTCACTGAAACCTTAAATTTTTTTCCCTGGATATCTCTGAAGTTATAGGAACATATCAACTTCTTATTTTCTTACATGCAGGTTTTAAGTCTCCTTTCTGAATGAAATAACCTTTAAAAATATAAGTAAGGCAATCATTTAGATATAAGATAATAATCATAAATAAATAATGATATAAATCATCCATAAAACTGTGCTTCCCCTGGATAGTAGTATTTTGATATATTTCATCTTCTTAAGGATGGCTCAGAACAAGAGAACAGCCTTCTTTAATCCTGAGTCTATTACTCTGTTACCGAGAAACGTCAGAGAAAAATGGGGTTTAGGTTTCCTGTCTTCAAGCTTTTCAGGAAAACTGAGACAGGATAAGACAACAAAGTCAATATATATTTGGGGCTTAAATACTACTCCATGTGTTTGAAAACATCTTCCATGAGAACTTAAGGGTTTTCATTATATGTATAAAGTAGGTGGATATCTTTTTTTAAACTCTAGGTATAAATATATGAACCTCATTCTCAGTTATCCACCTCGTTTGATTTTAACTTCTTTAAATGGATATGCAGGTGGGCTGCTATGGTTTTTCTTTTTTTGTTGTTATTTTTTCTCCAAGCACAAACACATGTTCTTTGCCAAGAATCTAGCTAAGAAGCTTGTAGGGGAAAAGCCCAGCAGAGAAGTAGTGCTGCAGTGCAAGTGGGTGCTGTCCCAGGTGGTGCCTGATGGATCAGACTTGCAAGGAAGGAAAAGATGACAAAAAAAAAAATTCAATTCTGTTTTGGCAGGTTCAAGATACTGACATGTTTTGTTATTTCATCCCTGGAGACTAAATTAAAGTGATATTGTTTCTCCAATACACCTTGGAACCAATAAAAAGAAAATAATGACTTGTGGTGTCATCGTGTGGGTAGGTCACTGGAAGTACTGGGACTTCCCCCTCAGGTATCAGAATCTTCAAATATTGAATTCAAAGTAAGTTCTCCTCTCACTTTGTGGTCAAACAAAGCTTTTGAGTATAAATTTTGTAACCAGATCTGATTATGATCTATTGCTGGGCAAGTTATTTATCTGCTTGATCCCCAATTTTCCCTCAATGTGTGATCATGAAAATTAAATGAGACAATTAGGCAAATGGTTTTGCACAGGGTCTCAGACTTAACAAATATCTTCTGGCAGAGAAGAGGATGGAATAGAATTTTGAGGCTAAATTATGAACTACGACTAGAGAGTTGCTATGCTATTGAGAGAAGGCTAACTCAGGTTTTAGCTGCAAAACCATGATTTGGTTTGCTTTGTACAGTTTCTACTGTGAAAAATTTTAATTTCTTTTTTTAAAAGATTTATTTATTTATTCCCCAGAGATAGAGAGAGGATGCACATGCACACCATTTTGTGCAAGGGGAGGGGCAGAGGGAGAGGGAGACAAGTAGACTCCCTACTGAGCAGAGAGCCCTACTTAAGGCTCAGTATCAGGACCCTGAGATCATGACCTGAGCTGAAACCAAGAGTCACACATTTAACAGACTGAGCCACTCAGGCGCCCAGAAAAAATTTAAATACAAGGAGTGATAGTTAAGTATGTTGTTCGTGATGATAGCAACTGTGAACAATAGCTTGGGATTTGAAAAACTAAAAATCCTTCTTTAAAACTTAGTAGATTTTGAACATTAGCCAGCATCATCCTATATAGTCAAATACTTGTTCATTCCAATGACTTTGGAGCCTTTAGCGTTTCTCCCCCTCTCCTAGACCCCCTGATGCGTCTCTTTGCTTAATCAGGAATGAAGCTGAACTTTTCTGCCACCCACTGTTTCTCCATGTATATGGAGGGCTTTCTTTGAGTTGTGCCCAAAATAACATCTGATCTGAAAGCAACACTAGGAAATTCAATCATCGATGAAAAGAGGAGTGAGAAATAAAAGCAAAGTCATGCCCCTTGAAAGTTCAGCTTCAGCTCTGGAAAATATAAAAAGGAGATTTGGGCGAGTCTATTTCTGGAAACCTGACTGCTCCAGCACAATGTGCTGAACAGTGAGGGGGATTCTTTTGTGGTTAATGTACACATAGAGAGCCTCTCTCCACTGTGTCGGCCTTTTAACCTGCTGCAGGGCAAAGCCAGTCTCAGCTGCCTGTCCTACACTGGCTAATCCATCACTTGAGAGTTTTCCCTAGTATAATATACTATATAGCACTTAACTCTGGTTTTCTAGATCTTTTGGGTCTTGGCAGACAGGTATTTCAAATCCAAGACTATATACCTAAACTGATTCTGGAATTGATTTCTTGTCTGGTTTATTTCTGCTCTTCACCATCTAGTCTAACAAATATTCTTTTCCCTAGGGGACATTTCCCCACATCAGGGCATCCATATGCATGTTTTCCACACTCTAAGGAGACTTTCTCTTAGGCTTGCTGGAGAAAAATAGGACAAGTCCTAACAAAACAGCCTGCCAGTGCCTACTAATGTGACTATACACAGTAATGTGGATGAGTGCTGGTGCTGCTTCTGGAATTACAGTTCCCTCCTTCCCTCCCAACCTATGCCTTCTTAGACCTAGTGTTGTCAGCTGGGCATGAAATATCATTGAAAGCCTCTTGAAAACAAAAACAAAAACAAAATAACTATCTCATCTTACATTTCTTAGGGCTTCTGGACTCCTATGTACTCTATTCTTTTCTAGTTTTCCTATTTGGTCATGATTTAATTCCTAAAGGGATGTAGGTCCCATCATAGTCATCACAGGCAGACTCTATTTCCTGATAGGTCCTTCTGTATCTTATCTATAGCTAGCTATGCTGAGGGATATTTTGGAAAAATAAGCCCTCGCAATTATCAGCTCAACTCAACAGAAAATGACAACCAAAAAAAATCCTTTAACTTGAAATTATCTGGCTGTTTCAAGGTGAGAGAATTCATTTTTGCCTTGGACCATCAGGATAATTGTCTCATTTTCTCACTGTGCTTTGCTAGTGGCCTAAATGTTCCTGTGAGCTTTGAGTCCTTTATCTGGTTTGGTCTCTTGTTCCAGCTACTTGTTTTTGCTCCTCCTCCTTTTCTTTATTACCTGTAACCAAGGAAACTGATACATACTAAAAGCTTTCAATTGTTTTCTTCATTACTGGTTGTTTTTGGTTTATTAGTTTGTTTCTTAAACATTTCCATTCTTCTCTGGATTTTATAGGAAATACCACTCCTTTGAAGGGAGAAACCATTGATTCAGATAAACTGAAGGTATGGATGTGAGAATAGAAAAAACCTGGAAGCTCATGAGGTTGCCCTGGACTTATGTTGCAGGGAAAGACTTGTTCATTTATTTATTTTTTTGAGAGAGATAGAGAAAGTGAGAGAAAGAAAGTTCAAGTGGGTTGGGGAGGAGCAGATGGAGAGGAAGACAGGGAACCTTAAGCAGGACTCATGCCCTGCTTGGAACCCCACACAGGCTCAGTCTCATGACCCTGAGATCATGATCTGAGAGGAAATGGAGACCTGGATGTCTGACTGAGCCACCCAGTGCCTCAGGAAAGACTTAGTTTGGACAGTCTCTTTTATACTTCACACTTTGGATAGTTGGGGTGAAGTAGTGGCAAACAAATAATCTTAATATGTCAACTGAGCTTGGATGGTATTACTCAAAGCAATAGAAAAAGTCATGGCTGTTTTTCCCCAAGTCCTTTGAGTATATGCCATACAATATGGTAACCACTAGCCACAAGTGATTATTTAAATTAAAATTAATTAAAATTAAATAAATTAAAAATTCAATTTCTTGATCACATTGATCACTGTCAACTGTGCCATAGTCACATGTGACTAGGGGCTATTATATTAGATAGCATATATATATATATGGCACATATATAACACTGCAGCAGAACGTTCTATTGACAACACTGCTCTAGTCATTACCTTGCTTAAGTTGTTTCCCATCTTGGAATATCACCTTCCCATACTATTACCTCTGCAAAACCTACAGTGCTACTGAAACTTGGTTTCCTCTCACCTCCATCATGCATTGAACAACTACCTCATACTTCATTTTCCAATTTTTAAATTTCTTGGGCACCATTTATAGAATTTAGACCATAATGTATATAGTCAGTATTCTTATTATTTTATTTGCTAGTCCTAGATTTTTAACTAGATTAAAAGCTTCTTAAAGATAAGAGTTATACTGGGGCACTTCAGTGGTTTAGTTGGTTAAATATGTGAGTCTTGTTTTCAGCTCAGGTCATGATCTCAGGGTGTGAGATTGAGCCCCACCTCCTCCCATTGGGCTCCATTCTGGGCATGGAGTCTGCTTGAGATTCTCTTCCTCTCCTTCTGCTCCCCCCCACCCCACAGGCACTGTCTCTCTAAAATTAAAAAAAAAAAGACAAGAGTTATGCCTTATATGTTTTGTTTTTATAGTCCCTCAATACCCTGTACAACTTGAGACCATATTATTATCATTATTATTAATTTTTTAAAAAGTATAGTCTGAGACTAAGCTCAGGGACTTATATGTGTTTTCTAGAATGAAGTCTCTTATAAAGCTATGTTCATAATTTATTTATTGTTGTATCCTCAGGGTTTCAGTAAGTGCTCAGTAAACCTAAAGAAGACAGAATCATTTCATTTAATTTTCACAAGAGTGTGAAATTGGTATTATCTTTAATTTTTACAAATTCAGAAATTGGGATTCAGGAGAGTTCAATAATTTGATGAATCCCAGTACTAATAAACAGTAGTTATTTTGCACACTGGTGCTTTTGCATGTGCCCTTTCTCTCCACTTGGTGTTTCATCCTTCTCTCCAGCAGAGTAACCTGGATTTCTTACATGGCAACTCAAGGATCCTTGAGGGAGAAAGAAGTTACCAAAACTCTGCCTCATCATTCAGTTAGTCAAAGCAATGGAAAATCCAGCACAGATTCCCAGGACAATAGTATTAGCATGCAGGCTTGATTTATGTAGACAGGGGGTGAAAGACTGTTGAAGAATTATCCTTGGAGACTAGCTACCACATGAGTCATCATCTCTTTGGGGTCCCAGTTTCCTGGTACCATGATTCTTTCTATAATAATTTCCTACCTCAGAATATTCTTCTGTGAGATTTGAAAGCGATTAAAAACAAAGCTTAAGCTGCCAGGACATTCCCATTAAGAGAAGTGACCTGGGTTTGATTTCTAGAAATAAGCAGACTTCTGAAAAGCCTAGGATGGCCTCTTATTCTAGAAGGAGGCAAATATAGTTGTCAGCAGGATGCACAAGGATCTTGCATGGGGATGCTTATGTCTCCCAATAAGAGGCCTTTTGATTAGTGCTACCATCCTGGGATTCTGATAGCTAGAATTCTTGCCTCTAAGGTAAAGTTCCTCAAACTGTGAAGCTAAGACACTTGCATCTTTCTTCCAAAGTGAAAACAAGCAATTTCAGGGAAGATGGAAAAGACATTTCCCCTCAAAAGATTCTTTTGGCATCCTTCTGCAACCCACTCAACAACTTCAGAGTTTTACAATCAAATAATGTCTTTTTAGCACATAATCATCTTTTATGGGGAGCTGGGCTTTTTTAGTTGTATGAATTACTCATGTTGGAAGGAATAAAATTTTAAAGAAAACCTTCTGAATTTACTGGGGTGATAAGCAATTACTTTGAGAGAGAAAATTACATGAAAGAAGCTTGTGAATGTTTTTTCTCCTGCTGCAGTCAAAGAAGAAAGTTAGAGAAATGTTACTTTAGGGACCCAAGAGGAGGAATCCACATAAGAATATGGAAGACAACAAAAAGTTTGACTTCATTTTATTTTGTAATTGTATTTTGGAGAGCAATTAATTATTTGACACAATGTGTAAATTGTGCTTTTTAATTGCTGTTCCCTCACCACCATTGTATGTTTCTTTCTCAAGTTGTCCTGTTAAAAAAGAAAATTTAAAAAGTAGCTGAGCAAAGGATGCTTTCAGAAAACTACGAAGTGAAGCTAAAGTAACTGAGCCAGGCTCAGTCTGAAGTTTGGCTGTGTCAGTTACTCAGAGATACAGTGTGCATGGCTGTCTTTTTTTTGGTAGGCTCCCTTGATCCTGCACTCCAAAGTTCTTGGAAAGCTGTTATGGCCTTGAGTGGAAAAATGAAAACTCAAAAATGAACTAACCCAATTTGCTGGATTGGCAAAAAACTGGGGTTGGCAAACCCTGATTCTGAATATACATCATCCTCAGAGCAAATGAACAGTCTCTCATTTGGGAACTAATAGACTGGGATTTAGATACTAGCATTTTCCATAGCCTTGCTCTGACATGATTCACTTTGCAGCAGAATTTAGAAATAAGGCTCTAAACCCCAGTCAGTCCCTGGAGGTCTCAGAAAAATTTGGTTAAATCCCTGCTCCATTTACAATTGCTATATAGTGATCCATTCCAAACTGTTTGGTTTAAAATAGCAACAATTTATTAAGCGCCAAATTCTTTGGGTTGGTTGGCAATTCAATAAGGACACAGTAAGGATAGATTTCTTTGCTTTGTGATATCTGGGACTTCAGCTGGGAAAAGTCACATCGCTGAGAGCTAGAGAGTTCATTTCTAAAGATGGCTCTTCACTCACATGTCTGGATTTTGGTGCTGGTTGTTGGCTGGAACCCTGGCTGGGTATGTTAAGTAGAGCATCTGCATGCAGTCTTTTCATGGGAGTTGATGTCCTCACATTTGAGTCGTTGGACTTCTTACAGGATGGCTCAGAACTTTAAATGTGAATGTCTCAGTGAACAAGGCAGAAGCCACAAAATTTTTTATGATCTAGTCTCAGAACTCATAGAATGTCACTGTTGCCATATTTTATTCATCAAGGCCATCATGAGTGCACCCAAATTCAAGGGAGGGGAGGAAGTGCCATCACTTGATAAGTTATTGGCAAGGTCACACTGCAGAAGAGCATGAAGAATGGGAGACATTATTGTGGTCTTTTTGGATAATATAATCTTCCACATTCCTGTTTCACTTACAAGAAGACTTAGGACTGAGTTTTGTGACCTGCCTCAAGGGTAGAACCCATCTACCACTATCAGATTTGTACTCTGCAAGGTAATGAACCAAAGAGCTCACACGTCATGAACATGGAAGATAGTGAATATCTTCTGTTCTCATAAAAAAGGCACAAAAACACAGCCACTGAGTTTTGAGGAGGTTTGTAGCACACCTCTGGCTGGTTAATACAGTATACAAATCAGTGTACATTGTTCAATTTAATTTTCATGTATATAGCAAATAGATACTATAATATATAATTCTTAAATAATGTTACTTAAATGTTGACACACACTTGTATGTATATGTTTATCTAGAGAAATTTAGAAATACATCTAAGCAAAAACATGTAATACTTTTATGAAGAACAAAATGAAAATTTGTTGAAATACACTATAGAAGATTTCTTAATGAGGAGATACATTTTTATAAAAGTTTCAATATAGTTGACATGATGGCTTTCCTCAAATTGGCCTATAAATTCAATGTATTTCAATGAAAATCCCAGTAGGTATTTTTGGTATTGTGGTTGATTTTTGTTTCATCTTGTTTTGCTTTGTTTTTGCTTTAGTAACCTAGTTCTCCTTTGCTTAAGTTAGCTACTGGGTTTCTGTCACTTGACACCAAAGAACCCTAACTCATAAAATGGGTTTACCTGCTATCTATTCCCCCTTTCCTCAATTCTACCCTGCTGATGGGCATGATATTTTGGTGGAGGAACAAAAATATGCGAGTAGTAAATAAACATTTGTTGTTTTTTTTACCATTCCACTTGACAAGAAGTACAAATCAGGGTTTCAATGGCTCCAACTCAGTTTCATCAGTGTCTCTAAGATTGCTAGCAATGTAATTAAAGTCTTCCAAAACGACTTTTTTTTTCAGTTCACAATTATTCATCATTCACTTATTCCTATCCCTTACTTAATTGTTGAGTGTCGATTGTGAGAGAGATGCTGAGCTAGGTGCTAGAGATAAAATGGGGAAACAACATAAACACAATTTTTGCTTTCAAAGAGTTAATGTTCTAGGTAAGGAGACAGTATATAAATAAGTACAGCACAAAATAAGCCTAGATTATGGTAACTGTTATGGTGGAGATCAAATGAATGCTCCTTATCTTATTGAATGCAAGCATATGGACAAGATGTCAAAAATATTCAGTGTAAACCTCTATACCTGACATTTTTAGAGGAGTATAGAATTGTTTAGCAAACCTTTTTCTTCTAACAATTCACAAGAGATTATTACATATTGATTTTTATTCCTTACATATCATGACAAAACTTTGCCTTTATCTATCCTATTCTGTATCTTCTGCTTATTAATACACTTAATTTATTGCATTAAATGACAAGTAAGATGGTATCTGAGCCTAATGTGCAGAGAAGATAATTCAATCTTTGGGAGTAGATTAGATTTGGAGGGAGTGATTCAGGAAACATGGATTTAATGATTTTAATGGAAAAGTATTTTTTGGAAAACAACATTAAAAGGTAACTAATTGATTTGTGGATAAATATCATTATTAATTTGAATGAAAGTTTATAATATTTTGATGCTAATTTTTTACAACTAACTTCTCTATCACTCAGCTACACCTGTGACTCCACCTCATTCTCTGTCACTTTCTGTTGTGAATTCCAGACAGCGTGAACTTCCTATTGCTTCCTGAACATAAAGACTACTTCACTTTTTAGGCTCTGTCTTTGTTTCTTCTTTCTAGAATGTCTTTTTCTTCTATTACCTTCTATTCCTTAAGAAGGAATTCTCATATTTGTTGGTTAAATTTCCAGTAATTTTCCAGAAACACAAGTTATTTAAGATAGAATTTGGTTCTTCAACCAGGCTGTGTGTCATTATATAATTAAATCATTCCCAGTGAGCCACAAGCTGGGTTTATAGCAACAGAAAGTTTGTAGGCGGTAGATCAGTTTGTGTAACTCTACAACTATGTGTTTCCAGGCTTCTAGGAAGCCCTTGAAGTAGTTGAGGTAGCTGAATAGTAGTCCCTTAGTTTTATTCCCCTGTTCTTCCAGTGTTTCTAGTGTTTGGGATCTTTACCACCTGTGTCTTGTATTTAATCAACCAGTATTTATTGAACAGCATCCCATTCTAGGCCCTGTGATAAGATTGGTGGGGACAGAGCTGTCACAGATTGGGTTCCCTGGGAAGCTGACTGAGACAGATATTAGTATACAAGAGCATATATGGGTGGGTTTTTAGTATCAAACCCTGTGGAAGGAAAGGGAAAGAGCTAGATGGGACACATGAAGAGGTTGAACTGTGATGTTGTCTCAGGGGAGGCCTCAGTCAACCATTTGAGGAATTCTGAAGAATGACCCTTCAGAGCTGTCCTGTGCTGGGACAAGAAGGCTGGATCTTATACATCTGCATTTATGTTCATTCCCTCTAGTAGGGCATGGAACTTTGGGCAAGGTTGCTCTTTTCAGTTTTAAACTTTCTATAATCCCCCAAAGTGTCAGGGAGCAGAGGGCTTTCTGCTAGCAGCTCTCCCAGAAACTGAAATACTAAGTCCTCTATTTTTTAAAGATTTTATTTATTTATTCATGAGAGACACACAGAGAGAGGCAGAGACATAGTCAGAGGGAGAAGCAGGCTCCCTGAGGTGAGCCTGATGTGGAACTTGATCCCAGGACCCCAGGATCATGGCCTGAGCTGAAGGCAGATGCTCAACCACTGAGCCACCCAGTGTCCCCAAGTCCTCTATTTTTGAAGGGAGACCTGGGAAGCACATCATGGTATCCATCATAAATCACATCCAGAGTTAAGTACCTACTAAGGGCAACAGTTGAATAAATACCCAATTCCAATATTGTGTGGTAAAGACAGAGTAAGTGTCTCACAGGAGGAGAACTTAATGTAGTTTAAGGGAAGTTTGAAGAAGCAGTAGCATTTAAGTTCTGAGAGATCATTGAGAATTAGAGGGACAAAGATGAGGTGATAGTAAGGAGAGAGAGAGAAAAGTCAGGAGGTAAGAAAATAAGGAATGCTTGGGGAACTATTTCAAACTAAATTCTTGGAGCCAGTAACCTGGCTATCCTAAAAGGAGTAAGGTATAAACAGATTAACTAGGTGAAAGAGGTGTGTGTGTGTGTGTGTGTGTGTGTGTGTGTGTGGTCTGTATTGGGAGAGTAGGTGTTATGGATGGAATAGCTTATGAGAAGGTTGGGAAGTAGAAAGGGAGGGAGGACAGAGAAAGCTGAGGAGGGAGGGGTAGAGATGGGATGGAAGGGGAGGGGAGGCAGGAGAGGAGAAAGAATTGGGTAATTGAAGGTAGTTTTTGCTTGGCTTGAGAGTGGAATTTGTGACTATGAAAGTCCTTCTGTGCTATATTAACAAGTTTAGACTTTATCTTGAGTGCAGTGGGAAAGCCGTAAAGGATTATAAGTAGAGGAATGACATTTTTTTTGCTGTCACTTGTCCTTTATCTCAGATACCTCATGTAATTATTTATTCACTGAAGGCTTATGTATGGCACCACTTAGGTACAACCGAGTCTGAAATAGTTTCATTTTAATATTTTATCACATAATTACCTTGCTGTATTAATCAGATTATGACATAGAATAAAGGACTTATTACTGGGTTAGACTTTATATAATTGTGGGAGCTGGTGGGATAGGCTTTGTAGGCTGTTACCTCCCCATCTGGTACAATATTTGGCTGGAAATCTTTATGGATCAGTCAGATCTACAATCAGGAAGGAAGGCTGGATGCAAATGACAGCAAGGAAAGATGGGAACCCATGAAGATGAACTGGAACCCATGACTGTCCCTCACCAACTCTAGTCTTGACAACGTGAGTGACCTGCACAAAAAGATGGTGCCCTTTACTATGTAGCTGCACATGCATCTGGCCCAGGACCCAGAGAAGCTAAAGAAGAACCACCAGAAGATGGAAGATCTGCAGATCTGGGTGCTTCTCCATGCCAATTGAGTGGGTCAGAGGGCAGCAAAATTGTATATGAACTGCAACAGTGCCTGGTGCTCTACACCAACCTTCAGAGTGCAATGGCCATTGCTTCACCTCTGCCTTCCAAACCTTGTGTGGATTTCTTTTGTGGCCAGTGCTGACCTAGAATCATACAGAGAAGGGAAGCATTATTCTAGCTCTAGTTGTTGAGAAGTTGACACTGCACAAAACTACCATACTTCATGTTTTGAGCACCCTTAGGACTACTAAGCATTCTGCTGAACGTAGTACACACACACACACACACACACTATATGTATATATATATATATATGAAATACACAATACATTTATATAGTAATATATTACTATAATATTCTCTGAAGGATTATTATCCTCATTTTATAGATAGAAAAACAGAGAGAGAGATTGAATAAATTGCTTTAGTAAGAAGCAAAACTGACATTTGTATTTCATTGCTCTAATTCCCATCCTATAGTTTCATGTACTATGCAAAATAGCTTTCTCTGCCAAGTACTGTAGGTAGACAGATGCTATTTAAAAAAAATACACCATTTTTGTCAACATAGCATATTTTGACACATATAGCTCTAAAATGAAGGTTACTACACACTGATGCTTGCCAATGACCCTCACTGCCTGATACTAAAATTTCTCTGTGGTTCTGTGATAGTCATCTACAACTCGTCCATCACTGCCGCCATAGAGGCATTGAAGCTTTAAGAGGCTCCCTGATTTTCTGAGGCTTATAGAACATTCTAAACCATGGACATTCAGATTTGGCACATCCATATTATCATATTATCATTGACCATATCATTGGCAGGTCTGAGATTGCAGGAAATTAACTTCCTTAGGACCCACCCTTAGCCAGTGACTGCTGACAGGTGGTGTACAAATACTCCAGCTTCCATGGCTCAGCTGGGAAAAATCTGAGGCATGTGATTTTACATGATTTTTCGGACTTTTCTTGTGGGATTAAACTCCAGTTACCCACAGTGTTAACTTACCTGATACACACCCTTTATTGATTATTTCTTCTTCCTTGACTACTTTCCCTGCCCTCTTTGCAGGACTTCCTGCACTTTCTAAACAAACTACTTGTATTTGAATTTTGTCTCAGTATTTGTTTTGCAGGAATCCTAACTAATATAAATGGGAAGGGCATGGAAATGAGGTGAAGAAAGTGAAACGGAAATAAAGAAGGAAGAACTAGTGAGATAAGTTGGATAGAAAAAGGTAACTGGGACATATGGGGAATAAATAAGATAGAGAAAATTATTAGGGACAAGGAGGAGGTTGTTAACCTGACCTAGAAATAAAATTGCTTGGTGAGCTTACACAGATCTCCTCTGTAAACCATGTCTGTGATTCAATCACATCACCTCTGTGTTGGCTCAGGGTCAGAAGATACACTCACTGGGTGGAATCTTCGAATTCCATTTGAAAGCAAAACTTAAGCTTGCAAGAGACCTTTTATAAGAAAAGTCTAATTTCACAAATGTATCATTGCATACTCCTGTGGGGTCTGACTTTTCCTTTTTCTCCCCCTCTCTGCATATTCAGAGAAAAGCATGGGTTTTTTTTTTTTTTCTCACTTTGTGGTTCATCTTTTCCATTTTGGATTTTGAAAAAGTCAAATTCAGAGTCACTTTGGAAACTTTTTAAAAATCATATTTTATTTATTTATTTGAGAGAGGGAGAGAGAGAGAGAGAGAGGCAGAGACACAGACAGAGTGAGAAGCAGGCATGCAAGGAGCCTGATGTGGGACTCGATCCTGGGACTCCAGGATCATGCCCTGGGCTGAAGGCGGCGCCTAACCACTGAGCCCGCGGGGCTGCCCTCAGAGTCACTTTTGTTAACTTCAGCACTTGTAATATGACTTGGCATTTTCTAAAGTGGAATAAAAATTCAGGCTAAGTGCACCAATAGACAATTTCCTATTCAATTTCTTTATCAAATGGCTCAGGAAATAATTACTGAAAACTTGAAGTATAATTTAGCTAGTGAATAAACCTTTAGTTTCATACAGTAACTTCTCCTGCCAGAGGACTCCTCTGGGGATGTATCTGAGTTTCCTTTAGCTTCTACTTCTCAGACAGTGGACCCCTAATGGTTTCCTCGCCTGGCACTATTCTTATTGTTTGTTCTTTCATTTCCTTATTGGGTTGGAGTTGCTTACCTCTAGAAGGAATTGTGTTATTATAGTCACAATGAGTGACTGTATTAAAGGGAGAACACCTATCTGAAATATTTCAGAAGACATTTCCATGTCACCAGTGCCAATAAGCTTTTGAATCTTCCTGGGAAACAATCGTGCTATCTATCCAATAATGACTTTTTAGTCGACCTTTTTAGATACTTTTTTGTCTGTCTTCTGTATATTTTTGGGAAACTAAGACTTGAACAGTTTGAAACATTGCTATTGTTTTGATAACAATAATAGGTAGAAGAATGGCAGGCTTTAGGAACAGTGCTTTATTACTAAGAGGAACCAAAGAACCACTTACCCTCATATTCTTTTTGTTTACAATCATGGATTAACAGAAGCAACACAAACCTGACCGTAAAATAAATTAAGATAGGTCGCCAGTTCACTTCCTGCAATACAGCCAGCATTTGTTAGCGAATGAAATCATTGAAGTAGGTAGGTACAACCCAGACACATAATAAAGTGCTCGACACTTTTATGGAATCCAAAAGTGAAAGTAGGTATCAATGCTCTGTGGGACCAAGGGAAAGAGTGGGTAATTCTCCCTGGGAAAGAGAGAGAAAGAAAAGTTTCATTGAAATAGTGACATTTGAAAGATGAGAAGTCATTTCCAGGAATGCTTGGGGTAGGGAATTTCAAACAGTCAAGGCTAGGAAGTGTGAAAAAGGATGGAGTCTTTGGTGGCACTGTTTGCTCCTCTATGAGCTGAACTACTGGATCTGAAGTGTCAGGGGAGTGCAGTGAGACAGAAGCCTGGAGAGACACAAGGAGCTACCCCAAGAGGCGCCTTGTAAATTATGTTGAGGGATATGGACATATTCTGTGGGCAAAATCCACTATAGAATATTAAGCAAGAGGTATTAGAATCAAATGTACATTTCAAAAATATTACTTCAGTTGCAATTTGAAAAATGTTTTGGAGGCAGGGGACTAGAAGGGTCACTTAAAATACTTTGTGCAAGGGATGATGATGACATTAATTAAGGCCATATCAATAGAGATGAAGAGGTGGACAGATTCCAGTGACTGGGGAACTAAAGGAGATGAGTTCTAGTTATTAAGGACGTGTTGGAGAGAAGTGGACAAGAATTGATCCCGATTTTTTGCCTGGGTGATTGTAGATGAGAAGGGTGAGAGAGGAGTGGGAGATGGTGAGGGAGTGTGAGAGAAGGTGCCAGAGAGGTCTTGAGAGTCAGGGTCTCTTGTTAGGAGAACATCTTCCTGCTCTGGATGACTCTGAAAACAGAATCCCACTGATACATTGATTCACTTGGGTAGGGGAATCACACATGGTGTGTGGCTCCCAAATACCTGGCCCCCAATACAGTACTGGAGGCGGAAGCTAGATTTTAAGGATAAAGGAGCATTCTGACAGAAGGACATTTGATTTGAAACTTATTCCTTTATTCTTTTATCCATTTATTTAGAAGACATCTAGAAAGAGACCCTTATGTTCCAGGCAGTGTGCCGGAGATAAAATGGTGAATGTGACAGAGATTAAGAAAGACAAATAAAAAGACAGTTTCATATAGCAAAATAAGGTCTATGTTAAAATGTTTTAGCTGGAATTCCCTCTAAGAAAAGGATTTGAGTATTGAGAATATTTCATATGGGAGATAATTTGAAAAACCACCAATTAGAGAAGTAGGGAAGTTAGGAAAGGTAAGGAAGCCAGTAGAGGGTGCATTAATGAGCAGGTTGTCATAGTGAGTCTCATGAATTCATGGAACTAAGGCCATTTATACAGAGGAGAAGATACTATAGATGCCTGGGCTGAAAGAAACTTGAAAAAAGAAAGGGGTACCAAGAGCAAGCTGATGATACTCATTAATCTTTTAATATGTAGAGACTTCAATTCCTCCAGTTTCTGCAGATGCTGATACCACAAATGATTAATGATTTCCTGAACATCTATTTATTCTTGTTATTCCATCATATTTGTGGGGAGGGGTTTTAAAAAATGAGTATACATCACAAGCTTGATTTTCAGTGAAAAATTGATTGGTAAATGCATTTGCTCAATGACCATTTCATATAAAATGTTATATTTTCCCCCATTTTCAGACAGTTTTAACTGATGGAAAATTATACATATTTTGAATATATTTTTCACTTGGTTTGTTTAATAGATTCATATTAAGTGAAAGATTTTATAAACTAAATATACACATTTTTAATTTGCATATTAAATTATTACTAGAATGATTAAATGATTTCACCCTTTGTCCCATTTTTTCACATATAAAATAGAGATGATGATAATTCCTACTTCATAAGAATGTTGGTAATATTAAATGAAGTACTATAAGTAAGAATGTCTAATAAAGTGTTACATTTTTCATGCTTAACAATTGGCAAATATTATCTATTATACCTTTTCAAAGTTTATGTACCATTGAGTTGTTTTAGAATTAAAGTATCTAAATTCCAAAGATACTATAATCCAAGTCCTAGACATTTTGGTCCTAGACCACTTTCTCCTTTGAGATAATATTGTGTAATGTTTAAAAGCACATACTCTGCATCTGGGGGTAGATCTGGAGGGCATTATGCAAGTATAATAAGTCAAATAGAGAAAGACAAGTATTATATGATCTCACTTATATGTAAGATCCAAAAAAGCCAAACTTACAAACCACAGAGTAGAAAGATGATTGCCAGGGGCTGAAGAGTGGGGGAAATGGGGAGATGTTGGGTATAAAGGGGTATAAATTTTCAGCTACAAGACGAATAAGTTCTGGGGATCTAATGTGCAGTGTGGTGACTATAGTTAACAATACTATATTATATACTTGAAAGTTGCTAAGAAAGTAGATCTTAAATGTTCTTACCACAAAAAAAGTAGTGGTAACTTTGTGACATGATGAAAGTGTCAACTAACCCTAATGTAATCATTCCACAATATATAAGTGTATCAAATCATCACATTGTACACCTTAAACTTACATAATGTTATATGTCAATTATATCTCAATAAACCTGGGGAAAAATAAGGACTCTGAAGCCAGATTGCTATTATTAGGTGTATGACTTTGACAAGTTACTTAGTATCTCTCTGACTTAGTCCTTCAGTGTGAAATAGGTATAATAATGGTATTTATGGGGTTATAAAGAGTTATAAGAATTAAATGTTAGTATGTTATTTAAACCTAGGACGGTGCCTGACAGAGTGAACACTAATAAGCATTATTATTATTATTGTTATTCTGTTAAAAACAGTAGGTAGCCTTAAAGAGCTTACCAAAGCACCTAATAAAAGACAAATTTTGCACTATTGTCATTATCTTATATTGCATAGATTCCTGATATTATTTACAATAGTTAAACAGGGTAGAGTGGAGTAGTCCTAAGGATAGAACTCAATAAGTTGACTTTTCTGATGGAATTTAGAAAATGCATATTCCAACTTTGACATTGTTGCATCCTCCTAGAAAAGATAAACTTATTTCTACTGTTGTATAGAAGAGATCTATTTGGATTCAGTGTTTAAACATGTTGGATGAAATTTGCCATATTTATGTTCTTCCTTTTTTAAAATTTATGTTCTTCCTTTTGAAGTATGCTTCCAGCTATTCTGTAGAGTCACATTTTGACAATGTCTCAGTCCTTATTAGTTTAATGGGTCCCACCATAGAGTTAGTTATTTTTGGAGAAATAAATTATAGAACTGGTGGTGGATTCTTAGGAGTTTTACCTAGATGGTTGACAAATGGCAGGAATGATTTCCTGTGGGCCACATTCCTCTAGAGACAGATGACAACCCAAAGGGAAAGCTCCTGTTAGTGTCATCATTACAAGAAGAATAAATTGGATAACTCTGTCAAAGTATACTGTGATGAAAATGATCACATTTGACCTAGCCTCTCCCTATATTTCTATTCTAGAGCCCAAGGGCTACAGGCTATAATAAGGTCCTTCCCTGTTTAGACTATCCTTGTCTACATTCATGGCTTTTCTGGAGAAATCAGAGAATGCCAAGAGTAATGTGAACTGATGTGCAGTGTTAGGGGACAGATTTACTTACAAATTATTTTAGGAATTGTTTGCTTCTTGGTGTTTTTTTTTAAAGTGATGCCTTGAACGTCTGGAAGTAAATGTTCTTCTCATCTTTACCCACAGGTTGTATATGGAATGGCTAAATTTGGTTTTATTTTGTTTTCCAAGAAATATTAGACTGACTGATCTAGTGCCTGGTTTGATAAATATTCCTGAGTAACAAAAGGAAACATTCACAAAGCGAAGCCAAGTCAGGCCAGGCCAGACAAGACAAGGCAAGGCTAAATAAAACAAAGTACAACACACAAAGATGTCAATCAAATAAAAAATGTCTGGACTGATTGGTAAAATCATATCATATCTCAAGCAGTATTTATTATAAGGGTGAACTATATTTTTATAAAGTTAAAATCTTCCTTTATGGTTTTCAGTGCTTCCCAAAGCCAAACTATATCAAATAATTCAAACCAAACCAAACACTGACCAAACAAACAAACCTCAATTTCAATTTCCACATCTTTGTCTAACTTCTCAATTCATTCCTCAAGGGTAACCCATCCATGTAGGGGAAACAGATTTTAGTCATTAGGTTCAATTAAAAGAAAAAGTTTGGGGACACATTATCTATGTATAATTCAATGAGGGATGCCATGGAGACCCTTGATGCTGGTTGACACTTGAGAGGTGGAACAAAGAACACATGGCATAATTTTGGTATTTTTTTAGATAATTCTTAATTTAGGGGCATGACCAGAGTCTAAAAGATTTCACAATCTGTGGCATCATAATGATTAGCTATCACCTTCACTTTGATTCTGATGTATCCATGTTCAGTAAATGTTTTCCCAAGTCCCTACTATGTCTATGGCATAATTCTTATCCTTGAAGAGCTTATGGCCAGGAGTAGGTACTGCTAGAGCTTTTTGAGTAACAGCTTTATTGAGAAATAATTCATATACCATACAATTCATCCATTTTAAAGTGACAGCTCAGTGGTTTTTGGTATATTCCTGAGTGGGGGAACAATCACAGCAGTAAATTTTAGAATAATGTCACCTCAAAGAGAATCTATGTATCTACTAGCAGTCACTCCTTGCCCCTCAACTTCCCAGTGCTATTAAACCACTGTATACTTTGTTTCTATGGATTTGCCTCTTCTAAGCATGTTATATAAATGAAATCATGCAATATGTAGTCCTTTGTGCTTGGCTTCTCTCATTTAGCATAATATTTCAGGGTTTCTCTATGCTGTAGCATGCAACAGTACTTCATTGATTTTGTTACCAAATAATATTCCATTATATGGATATTCCATCTTCTATTTATCCATCCAAGAGCTGATGGACATTTGGTTTATTTCTACCTTTTGGCTGTTATTTAAACTTGGTATGAATATTCTCGTACAGGGTTTTGGTATACATATGTTTTCATTTCTCTTGGGTATATAACTAGGAGTAGAATTGCTGGGTCTTATGGTAACTACATTTAATCTTTTGAAAATCTGCCAGACTTTTTATAGAGGTTGCATCATTTTATACTCCCACTAGCAGTGCGTTATCACTTTTGTTGTCTTTTCTCCTTATACAAATTAGCATCAGCTTTACTCTGTCTCATAACTCCAACATCTAATCATTTGTCAAGCCCTGATAATATAGGTTTGTGTGTGTGTGTGTGTGTGTGTGTGTGTTAAAGATGCCTTTCCATTCCCACTGTCACTTACCATATTACAACTTCACAATAACAATCACCTTAGTTGGTCTTCCTACATCTGATCTCATCTACTTCTTAGCATCCTCTGTTATTACTCCAGAGTGATTTTTCTAGAGTGAAAAACTTCATATTCCTTTACTCCTTAAAATCCCTTAATGTTAAAAACAAAACAAAACAAAACAAAACAAAACAAAACAAAACAAAAGAAAAAAATCCCTTAATGTACATCCTGATCTCTTCCCAACCAAATCAACTCTCTGGTTCCAGCCTAGCTTGCTAAGCTCACTTCCTGCAGCTTTATTGCTGGTAGGCTTTGCTCCAGCTACCACAAATCCCTTGCTGTTTCATGGAACCACATGATGGTTAAAGCCTCCAAGACTTTGCCCAAATTTTGTTTTGCCTGGCATACCTTTCTCCCATTTTGTCATTCTGTTCAACTCCTATTTGTCCTTTAAGACCTCAGCTTAAGAGCCTTTTTTTCTCTTTTGAAGACTTTGCCAAGACTCCATAGAGAAATAGTACCAGTTTCCTCCAGGTTTTGTTGTTATATGCATCACATTGTATGACAATTATTTGTTTTATAATATCTAATTCTCTTTTTAGACTGTGAGATATATTTCTAAAAGCAAGAGACCTTAATGATCATCTGACTGACCTTTCACTTTTGAAAATGACAAGCAACTAAAGCAGAAAAGCAACTTGGTCACTGGGTAAATCTTTGCTAAATACCATCCCTACCTTCAGACCTGACTCACAGAACTCTAAAAGTTTTTGTTTTCCTTTTTCCTGTTTGAAATAAACATTTCTTTTTTTTTTAATATTTTATTTATTAATGAGAGACACAGAGAGAGAAAGAGAGGCAGAGACACAGGCAGAGGGAGAAGCAGGTTCTGCAGGGAGCCGATGTGGGACTTGATCCTGGGACTCCAGGATCATGCCCTGGGCCAAAGGCAGGTGCTAAACCACTGAGCCACCCAGGAATCCCCTGAAAGAAACATTTCTTTAGTGATGGGTCCAGAGCAATGGATGGAAATGAAGATCTTATTATTTGCCCTGATATTTATGTGGCTTTCTAGGAATATATTCAGCCATAGAGACTCAAAGCCCTGAAATAACTTTAAAATAGCTTATCAGCAAATTCTTAGCTTGCTGGGATTTGGCCAAAAGTTTATTCAATGATCTGCCTTTTTCCTTTAAATATCATAATAATATATTCACTGAGTTATTAGTGCTCATAGTGACAGAGATACCTACCAAAAAATATTCCTGCAACAAATAAAGTTTATTTTTAAAAATTTTTTTAAATTTCAGTATACTTAACATATAGTGTTATATTAGTTTCAGGTATACAATATAATGTTTCAACAGTTCTACGTATTGCTCAATACTTATAATATTGATCTTCATTCCCTATTTCACCCATTCCCCACCCCCTTTCTGGTGACCATCAGTTTGTTTTCTATAGTTAAGAGTTGGTTTCTTGTTTTTTCACTCTCTTTTTCTCCGTTGTTCATTTGTTTTGTTTCTTAAACTTCACATGAGAGTGAAATCATATGGTATTTGTCTTTCTCTGACTTTTTTTGCTTAGCATAATATTCTCTAGCTGTATCCATGTTTTTGTCATTGCAAATGGCAAGAATTCAATCTTTTGTTGGCTGAATAATATTTTATTGTGTATATATACAACCTCTTCTTTATCCATTCATCTATTGATGGACATCTGGGCTGCTTCTATAATTTGGCTATTGTAAATAATGCTGCTATAAACATGGGGGTGCACATATCCTTTTAAATTAGTGTTTTTATATTCTTTGGGTAAATACCTAGTAGAGCAATACCTGGATTGTAGGGTAGTTCTATTTTCAATCTCTTGAGGAATCTCCATACTGTATTCCACAGTGGCTTCATAGTTTACATTCCCACCAGCAGTACACAAGTATTCCTTTTTCTCCACATCCTTGCCAACACCTGTTGTTTCTTGTGTTATTGGTTTTAGCCATTCTGACAGATGTGAGATGATATCTCATCATAGTTTTGATATGTATTTCCCTGATGATGAGTGATGTTTAGTATCTTTTCATGTGTCTGTTGGCTATCTATGTCTTCTTTGGAGAGATATTTGTTCATATCTTCTGCCCATTTCCTTTTTTTTCAGATTTATAATTTATTTATTAATGAGAGATACAGAGAGAGAGGCAGAGACACAGGCAGTGAGAGAGAGAGAGAGGCAGAGAGAAGCAGACTCCATGGAGGGAGCCCGATGGGACTTGATCCCAGGTCTCCAGGACCACGCCCTGGGCCGAAGGCAGGCGCCAAACCGCTGAGCCACCCAGCATCCCTTCTGCTCATTTCTTAATCGGATTATTTGTTTTTTGGGTGTTGAGTTGTATAAATCCTTTAAATGTTTTAGATACTAACCCTTTATCAGATATGTCATTTGCAAATATCTTCTCCCATTTAGTAGGCTGTCTTTTAGTTTTGTTAACTGTTTCCTTTGCTATGCAGAAACTTTTTATTTTGATGTAGTCCTAATAGTTTATTTTTGCTTTGGTTTCCCTAGTTCTAGTTCAGTGAAAAAATTTGTTGGTATTTTGATAGAGATTGCATTAAATCTGTAGATTCCCTTTGGTATTATGGGCATTTTAACAATATTTATTCTTCCAATCTATGAGCATGGAATATCTTTCCATTTGTACCATCTTCAAGAAACTTTCACAACTATCTATAAACAAGTAGCAATACTGAACAATACTGTTGGGTTTATTTTACTAGCTATTTCCCTCTGGATTTACTCACATCAAGTATAATACAAGAAATAAAGTAGATATTCTAGAAGGACAAGTAATCAGTTTCTTTCTTGAGGTAGATTAAAAAGCCTCTTGAAATCTCTGGGCCATTTTCTTAGGCAGCAAAAAAGAGACTTATTAGCAGTTGTTATAGATTAAATAGATTTGTAAAGTCCTAAAGTTAGGCCCCTTTCTCAGCAAGAGTAGCAAAGGTTACAGAATCATGCAGAGCTGTAATCAGTCCCTTCTAAGCAGGTCTAGGTATAGGGCAATACTTATAAGTTCCATTTCATGTATTTATGCAAAATATAATGTGGTGAGTTTTCATTTTAGTTCCAGAATATTAGTGTGGACATTACTAGTTTTTACCATATCTGTTTCTTTTCAAGTTTATCTAATTTGGGCCTGAAACTCATATAATTTGTCAATGAGGCAACTTTTGTTCTGACATCAGAGGGATCCCACACAGCTCTGATAGTGCCTCTCCTTTTAACTTATGTCTTTATTGAGAAGCTACTATTTTTCTGTGTATTATCTATCAAGGCATTGGCACACAGGGTTGAGATTATATTTTGCAATCTCAGGAGTACAGATTTGCACAAGACATTATACACTTGATGTACTACTACCAGGGGTAGTGCTAGCCACACTGGTGGGAGAAAGGAGAGGGGATCTTTCAAGAAGAGGGGATTGCATATGTAAAGACCATGACATTAGGAGAACAGAACTGGGGTGTGGTAATCAAAGGGAAAAAATAGCAGGAAAAAGTTTGAAGAGGAGCATGATCCAAACTGTTCTGAGCCTTGCAAGCCACTTCAAGGAATATAATTTTGCTCATATGTGATAGGGAAGCCATTTAAGAATTTCTAACAGGGAGCAATGTAGATTTAGGTCATATAGGCTGTCACAAGGATATAGGAGTAGATGATGTCATCTAGAGAAGACTATCAAGATTGAGGTGAGAAGAGGTTTAGAAGACAGCCAAATTGATGCCAGAATTCTTCAGTGGTTTCCAGCAGCCTACAACATGCAAAACCAAATATTTATTTTGGCATTCAAACCTACCCATTGTCTTGTCTTCATCTACTGGTTTTTCAGTTTCTTTTTTTTTTAATAATAAATTTATTTTTTATTGGTGTTCAATTTGCCAACATACAGAATAACACCCAGTGCTCATCCCGTCAAGTGCCCCCCTCAGGGCCCGTCACCCATTCACCCCACGCCCCGCCCTCCTCCCCTTCCACCACCCCTAGTTCGTTTCCCAGAGTTAGGAGTCTTTATGTTGTGTCTCCCTTTCTGATATTTCCCACACATTTCTTTTCCCTTCCCTTATATTCCCTTTCACTATTATTTATATTCCTCAAGTGAATGAGACCATATAATGTTTGTCCTTCTCCGATTGACTTATTTCACTCAGCATAATACCCTCCAGTTCCATCCACGTTGAAGCAAATGGTGGGTATTTGTCATTTCTAATAGCTGAGTAATATTCCATTGTATACATAAACCACATCTTCTTTATCCATTCATCTTTCGATGGACACCGAGGCTCCTTCCACAGTTTGGCTATTGTGGACATTGCTGCTATAAACATCGGGGTGCAGGTGCCCCAGCGTTTCATTGCATCTGTATCTTTGGGGTAAATCCCCAACAGTGCAATTCAAATTCTATTACTATTTTTCAGTTTACCTGGTATTCTAAACATACCTAATTCTGTACTATTCTTCATGTTGTTTCTCAAACTGAATTCCATTTCTTTTTCTCTGTGTATTAAAATATTCTTTGTCCTTCCAGGTTCAAAACAAGTCTCATTCCTTCTTGAAATCATTACTGATCCTACAGTAGATCTCCACTGTACATGAAATGAATAAGTGAATGAACAGGGTACACTAAATGCGTTAGGTTTAATTCGATGAAGAGGAAGGAAACTAACATTTGTTCAACACCTAATATGTGTTATTAACTGTGTTGAGCCCTTCAACCATAGTCTTGCTTGATCCTCACACCATCCTATAAATGATGTATTATCATTACTCCCCTTTTACACAGAAAGAAAAATGCCTATGGATATTTTCACAATATCACACTGTCTTTTAAGAAGTTGAGTTTGTCTCATTTGCATAGTATCAAAACACATCTGAGTCAAAAAATAATCCTGAACTCACTGAGTTACATTAAAAAATTAATGTCCCTTACTTTGCTCCTCCCTCAGGCAGGATTTTATCCTATTACATTTTAATGATAGTAATTTGTTCTCATTGATGCTTTCTCCATCCTACTTATAGGTTCAAGTTCACTCTCGGATTAACTCTTCTAATTTAGTAAATGATCTGTTGTTTTTCATGCCCAATGACCAATTCAATTCAATTTAGCAAACATTTATAAAGTACTCTTCTCTGTGGTAGGAAGAGTAAACAAAGATGAGTAAGACAAGAGATCTACTTCCCAGGGTTCTTGAAATCTTACAAGAAAGTTAGTTCAAAAAAATAAATATATGTAAGGAAAGATGGCCCTTTATTTCTTCAGAAAATGTTATTTGTTACCTTTCGTGTACCAGATGTTGGTAGCCTCTAGGGCTACAAAGATCAATACAACACATTCCTTGCCTTGAACACAGGCATTGTTATCAAGGAAAAGTAAGAGAAGAACACAAAATAACATTCAGAGTAGCATCCTTGACTCAATAAACTTCTCAAGCTGGACATAGTAAAGATATAGATAGAATAATGACAGTGATTTCGTTTTATTATTGAATCCTCCCACCCCCCAGCTATACAGGAGAATGTAGGGAATATATTGGAATGAACTAGAAGAATTATGTAGGAATAAGAACACAATTTTGTAGGAATCAAGATGTAGAAAATAATTTAAAAGCTCAGTAAAGAGAGACTGTCATCTATTACAATGCTTTTAAAACTTTAATGTATAGAAATTCACTTAGGGATTCTGCTAAAATGAAGATTCTGATTCCATATGCTTGGGATGGGGCTCAAGAATCTCTATTTTAACAAGCTCCTTGGTCTGGCATCACACTTGGTGTAACAAAGACCTAGTATATGCAACTTTTATGATTGGCTTAGTCTTTAAGAATTATTACTGATTCTTTTAATAAAAAATTAAGGCTATTTTAGACAAAATTTCCTTACATAATGAATAATAAACCATACTAATATTTCTTGTTTTTAGAAGCTTTTTCAATTTAAAGGGGAGGGAAAAGGTCATGGAGTAGATACAAAACCACACACACACAAAGAGGGTTAATGTAGTGAATAAACATTATCATAATGTAATAATAACAGAAAGATTATAAATGAAAAATACTCTTCAACAACTGGTCTTCATTTTTTCCTAGTTTCTATCAATTTTTGTCCATTTATACCAAGTACTATTTACATAGTTTTAATTATAGCACAGGATAAAATTTTGTCTTCCTTTCAGGTATATTTTGAGTGAACTCATATCCTATAGATCAAATTTATGAATTTATTTAATGCTTTGATTTTGTGAAAAGATCCAGTCAAATCCATAAAGAGTACAATTGAATTGAATTTGGTAGACAAGGTATATTCAACTTGTTAGCTCTTCTAGCAAGCATAGTATCCCGAAAGAAACATCAGTTTGCCTAATATTTACCAGATGTTGATTCCTACTTGTCAGGTCTATGTTTGAAACTTGCATCAATCAGAAAAGAAAGTGGTAGATAATCCACATATTTTACTCTTATTGTTTTCTTAACCTGTCAATTACTATAGAAAACTATAGAAGAAAAGCGATGTTCCTAACTTAAGCCTTAGTTCAAAACCCATGCTCTTGGTGAGGGCTTTGGGTGAACTAAACGTGTGAAGGAATCATTACTGCAGTTACTGCAGTGAAGTGCAAGGAGTTGGAAAATCAGGCTAAAAGTGAGTATTTTTTAGTATTAATTTTCCAAAGACTGAAAAGTTGGCATTTGACACTCTAAAGACACAGTATGGTATCAATGTTCAGAGCATGGGTTCTGGAGTCATACTGCTTTAATTGCTGTGTGAATTTGTACAAATTACTTACTTCTATCCACCTCAATTTATACATCAACAAAATCAAGATAGTAATGTTATGTACTTTATTTAATTTTTATGAGTTTTAGGTGAAATAATTCATGTAAAAAGAGTTTAAAATAATACTTGGTTCTTAGCAAACAATAAATATTTTATTATTACTACCGGATGTAATATAATTTTAACTACTGTGCCTTTCTTAGAAGTCTCTACTCACTTGGCTTCTTTCTTTATTTCTTAAAACATTTTTAAAAAGATTATTTATTTATTTATTCATGAGAGACACAGAGATAGGCAAAGACATAGGCAGATGGAGAAGCAGGCTCTCTGCAGGGAGCCCAATGTGGACTCAGTGGGGGTCTCAATGAAGGACTTGGTTTGAGACTTAATCTTGGGACCTGGTATCGTGCCCTGAGCTGAAGGTAGATGCTCAACCGCTGAGCCACCCAGGCACCCCTCATTTGGCTTCTTTAATAGAAAAACTTCCTATGCCTCCTTCAACCCTTGTGACTATCTTTTCCCCCCAATTTTCTTCAGAGGATTCCTCATAAATATTGGTTTTTCCTAGAACACTATCTTTGGCCTATCTCTTTTATCACTATATGTACTGCATTCAATTTATTCCTATCACTTTAATTAGTTATACCCTGATAACATTCAAATCTATAACTCTTAGCTCTGATTTTTCTTGTAAGCTTCTAGCTCATATGTATCCAACTGCCTTCCCAAAATCTTTATTGATGTATTTAAGCCAACATATTATTAACTGAAAATTTTCACCTTTGTCTGCATCTACATCCTTACAAGAGCTCATTTGTGGATAGTGGATAACCCATTTTTTGACTTTGGGAGTGACTATGTATTATGCCTTACTTTGACCACTGACATATGGGTAGAAGTAATAGTATGACAGTTCTGAGCTTAAGCCATAAAAGCCTTTGTGTACTTCTACTGTCTCTCTCCCACCTCTGCTATCCATACACACACACACACACACACACACACACACACACACACACACTCCCATGGTTAGCCTGCTAGTTCAAGGAGAATGAATGATAAATGGAGTAGAAAATTCCCATCTAATCCAAGACCTGTAATGAGAAGCAGACTCATCCATCACAGTGTAAAGTTGCCCAGCTGAACTTGTTAACCTATAGATACATGAATGATAATAAGTAATTGCTTTTTAAAACTAGTAACTTTTAAAGTCATTTTGCATAAATAGCTAACCAATATAATGTTCTACAGGCATCTCAAATCCAGCTTACCTGAAATTAAACTCCTTTTCTATTGCTCACCATAAACCTGTTCCTTTGTGGGTTGGTGGCCTTACTACTCATTTTGTCACTCATCCAGACATCAGGATATTTTTCTTGTCTTTAACCTCTCTGTTGCTCTCTATATGCCTTGTGTCCAAATTCTGTCAATTTCGTTTCCTAACTAGTTCTAAAACCCATTTTTCATCCCCATACTCAATATTGCTGCATGGGTTTAGGCCCTAATCCTTTTTCTATTGGGCTATTGCAGTGGAGCCCTAATGGGTCTTCCTACCCTTGTTCTCACTGGTCTCTGATCCCGACCCACCCAGGCATGATAATCAGAGTGATGTAAAATTAACCATGTCACTGTGCTCTTTCAAATCTTTTGCCAGCCCTCACCATCCACAGGAGAAGTCAAAATTCCTTAGCATGAATCTAAACTTCATCATCTGGTCATCATTTGCCTATCCAAATTCATTTCACACTTCTTTCCCTTTATACTTTGCATCTATCAGTTTAAAACTATGTTAATTCCAAACATATCATGGGACTTCCTACCTGTGTGACCTTATAAATTATATGGATTCTAGAATGTCTTTCTATCTTTTCTCCATATGATAAATTCACCTTCATCATTTAAAATATGAATTAGGCATTACCCCTCTTTGAAGCCTTGCTGGCTGCTTCAATCATTTCTTCTGTTACTTGACAATGTTTATGTTACCACACTTATCACTTTGAATTACAATAATGTTTGTCTGTCTCTTCCACAAAACTGAGTCCCATGCCCATGATTTCTGGTTCTTAGCACAGAGCTTGAGGTATAATAGAATAGATAGTCAATATGTGCTTTCTTGGCCAAATTAATGTTGTGGAAATGATGTAATTTTATTCAGCAGTGTCCTGGTGGAGATAGGAAAGTCTCACAAACTCAATCAAGCAGCTTTCAATTGCAGCCGGAGCCAGAAGGTTACCCTCCCTATTCTCAGAGGGCGTATGTAGTCAGATGGTCAGGTATCCTGAGCAGGCTTCTGGAAGAAAGGCAGGCCATGAGGAGACTCAGAGAGAAGCAGGAGGATGGGTGGTGATGGATGTGATCTCTTTCCATTATTCCTCATGTTTTGAAAACCCAAATTATACTTCTGAAACCATGAATCTGATTGGATTTTTGAGTGTTCACAGCCAAAGGGCTGATTTCTGTGTGCTCTATAAGAATGAAACTTATTAACGTGTGACTCCCAGATGAAGAGGCTGAGGTAGAGAAAGCCCTCAAGAAGTAAAATGGAAAGTTACAGGAATTGGGGGGAGTGTGTTTGAGTTGAGCATGCTATGACTAAAATCTCTAAGGTGCAAAGAGTCACATCTAGATTATAATTCTCATAGAATTTATGGAAAGTTAAGATATTCCAAAATGCCTAGCACAGGGCATAGCATGTAGTACAGTAAAATTAAGTTTTCTTCTACCCAGATTCTTCTTTCAGAAGAAAGAGAAAGAAAAATACTTTCCTTGTTTAACTACCTTAATGTTAACCTAATTAACACACTTATTTTTTTATGGCTTAACTTCAGTTAAAATGCAAATATGCTATTTATAGTTACATATTAAATATTCCAATAGTAAAAATTGACAATTGACAATGAAAAATCTAACCAGTTCTTGAAAGTAAAAATAAGGAATAATCCTACTGTTGAAATGCTTCTTAACAGGTGTAACATAGCTTCCTGGCCCACATTTTACCCCAGGCCTTCTTATGGCAACCAGGTTTGCGCTGATGTAATCTCCCCTGTCACATCACATACTTCCAACCTTCTGCTGTGGGTTTTTCTGACTCTCTTGCCTGGAAAGCTTGTGGGAATTAACCCAGTATTTCTATAATGGGCAATCTGAAAGTACAAGGGAATTAGCATCCCATGGGCAACCCCTGACCAGTAGGGAATGGGAACTAGGGAATAGAGGCTCCCTCTTTGTCCTTGAGGTGTTCAACTTTGAGGCATGGTATGCAGCTTCTCAGAAGGTGCCAGCAGAACTGATTCAGCAGCTGCACACAGCAGACAGATCCAGGATGAACACTTACACTGGTGTTCTCCCTTTTCTGTTTCACTCTTAGTGGTTCTCCATTCCTGTTGCCCAAATCTCATCCCCAAATAACTCCCTGAATATGGGTCCTGTCTCAGGATCTGCTGCTTTACCAGAGATATCCCAGGTTAAGATAACAAGCTGTATTGGACACATTTTAGGCCATATCTTAGATTCTCTCAGAGTCACAAGTCTATGGGCTTTTAGCCACTTGCTTGTGGAAAGCCAGTTGCCAACACTACCAGAACTTCTTTGGCTAGAATGACTTTATGGCACCCACCATGGTGTGAGCCTGATCAGAGCCACTCTGATCCATGGACCCTGGTTCCTTTCTTTTTCTCTAGACTCAGAACAGATTCCGTGCCACAGGATGGCCCCTGGATTCCCCAACAATGTCAAAAGGGACCAAATAATATAAATTGGAAGAGCAAAAACAGTTGATTCTCTACGGGGAAACTCTGACCAAATGAGAGACAGAGGAGGATGGGGGGCCCTCAGATAAACTCCTCTCTCTTCTTCCTTTTCATGGGTGGTACCAAAACATAGTTTTCTATGCAGCTTGTTTGGACATGTTCCTACAGCTGAGTGACCAGCTATGGCTCTCTGTGACTCGTGAAGCAATAGCTGGCATGGTAATATATCACCTTATATTTCCTTCCCATCTTTCTCTGTCTTTCTTACTGTTTGGAGACTACATGTCTCAACACTTAAACCTTGTTTCAGGCTTGCTTTTAGGGTAGTGGGACTAAGACACAGGCCATTGAGGAATTTTACTACATTGCTGATAATACGGAATAACTGGGGGCAAGTAGAAATCAACTTTGAAAGAGGTTATACAACAAGATGTAGGCCTTGAAAAGGTCTTAGGATTATACTCTCTCTCTACAGCTCAACACAGAAGGCATTAGTTCCTTTTATATAGAGTCAGTAATAATACAGTTCAGATACCTACCTCAATTCTGGATGGAGAAGGAAGTCCAGCCCATGCATTTCCATTCCTATGGTACCTCATTCCTCTCTTAAACAAGGTAAGAAGAATATCTGCTTTTTCTGGTTTTTGTTTCAGCCTTCACCTTTTATTACTAAGGTGTGTAAAACGCTTTGAAAATGAAAAAAGTATTTTCTAATTATGAAGAAAAGCATGTGTACTATCAAGAACTTAGAAAATTAAGAAATTTGTCAAGAAGTGAACAAAAATCTCCTGTGGTTCTCCAATACACAAATAGCCAGTTTTGTGCATTTCTTTCTTAATTTTTAAAAACCTATGCATACTTATATGTATGCACACAAAGGGTAATGTGTAATTTTCCTTTCTAGAAATCTCTTCCCACTCTTCACCCATTGGAATCCTACCTGGCCCTCAAGATAAGCTTATTTGGAACCTCTTTTATAAAGGCTTCTCTCATTTTCCACATCAATATTCTTATCAGACATATAATATTTGGTTTGTGTCATATTTATTTTTGTTCATAGGTATATATATTCCCAAACTAGTTTTTAAGTTTTTAGACCAGAGGACAGAGGCCATATCTGACTCATCTTTGAAATCTCACTTCATCTGACAAGTATTGAATTATTATTTGATAAACAAATATACAATTTATCTTATTATTTTTCAACACCTTTATCACAGTATTATTTCTTACACATGATTATCATTTTATGACAGACTTTTCTCATTTATGAATTATTTCATATATTTCTAATTTCACCAATTAGATTGTGAAATTTCCAAAGGCAAGGACCTCTGCTTATATTTCCTTTATCATATTTATCACATTGTTGAATATAGAGCAGGTGTCCAGCAAACCTTTTTTAGTTTGTCCATTAGCCATCAAATACTGCATATTTATACCTCAGACTAAAAGCAAATCACCTCTAGGTCAGGAAAATGGTCAGGAAAAAAATATATATATCCCCATGATGTTCCATGGCAATTAAAAGAGGGTTTGTCCAGATGTCCATCATCAGATGAATGGATAAGGATGTGTACACACACACACACACACACACACACACACACACACACACACCACGGAATATTACTTAGCTGTCAAAAATGAAATCTTGCCATTTGCAACATTGTGGATGGAATTAGAGGGTACTATGCTAAGTGCGATAGTCAATCAGAGAAAGACAATTCTCATTCAATCTCATTTATATGTGGAACTTGGGGAACAACATATGAACATAGGGAAAGAGAGGGAAAAACAAAGCAAAATGAAATCAGAGAGGGAGACAAACCAAAAGAGACCCTTAACCATAGGAAACAAACTGAGGGTTGCTGGATGGCAGGAGGATGGGGGGATGGGGTAATTGGGTGATGGACATTAAGGAGGGCACATGATGTAATTAATGAGCACTGGGTATTAATGAGCACAACTGATGAATCACTAAACTCTTCTGAAACTAATAATATACTATATGTTAATTAATTGGTTATAAATACATTTTTTTTTTAAAAAAAGAAGGCTTGTTCATGTGTATTTGAGAATGATTATAGATTATTTCTGGTGATCAGTCACTCTGAGGAAAAGGATCAAATAAATCTTTATAGATATTCAGTAGCTCGAGAGAAGTCAGCTTCTGAGAGAATGTAGTTTTCATTGTTTAAAGTTAGAACCTTGCAATGTGGGAACATTGCTGCTTTGATGAGATTGAAATTCACTTATGTGAGAGAAAATACTTGAACAAATTAAAAATGTGAAGAACACAATTATCAACTACACTGACTTTACCCAAAATGAGATATAGCATGGGAAAGTCAATACTGGAGTGGGTGTCCCCCTTCTCCCTCTGATTAGCATGAACATTTTTTTAGGACTTTCCCATGAGTATTTTGAGTTAATCCAGGTTCCATTCTCAGCTCGTGCATTTGCTTCATGTGTAACCTTAGATAAGTCACTAAATCTTTTTAAAACTAAGTTTTCTCCTCTATAATGAGGATAACAATGCTTCCAATTTTATAAGATTATTGTAAGATAAAGACTAAGATAAAGGTAGCTCATGAAAAAGATTTAGCAAGATGCCAGCCTGTCACCATTGTTAAATAAATACTATAAATAACTAAATAATAAATATTAGCATTTATTACTTTTGCTACTTTTTTTCTTAGACTGTTAAAAAGAGAAATTTGCATTCATTAGTATTAAATTGTTTTTTTCTTACCAAAGTCAGTATGCATTTCTTTTTCCTCTTTTCCCTTGTTTAGGTCCTATTTATGACTTTGCAGTAGCAGAGCAACAACAAGCCTCTCTCACCAGGGTTCTTAGGGTTAAAAATCCTCTTTTAGTGGGGGAAATATTAATTACTGATATTAGAAATAGAAAGCCTGTGAAATAGATAGAAGTGCATGTGCAGTCAGTCAGCAAGACATAGCTCTTTCTTTTGAGAAAATGTGTACAAGTGACAAGCATCATAGAACCATTAATTGTTCCAGTGTGGGACAGGCTCACAGCTTGTAAGCATAAGACCATTTGTCTTAAAACTGACAAAGCAGCTTGATTAAATGGTACTATATAAAGAGATGTGAAAGTTAAATTTCATTAATGATTATTATAAAAAGAGCAACGCAAAACACCCTCAATCATTTTCCACGAGGAAAAAAAAGAAATTGAGAACAAATTATATAAAAACAAAGTAATTTTTAGGTCTGCAAGCACTTCCATGTAGTTAATAACAGGAAAGTAGACAAGCTAATAAATGCAGTATTATAAAGACAAGAGAATGCATACTGACTTTGATAAGAAAAAACGCTCAATTTAATACTAACGAATGCTGACTTCTTTCTTTTTTTGACAGTCTGAGAAACTCTTGTCTCTGTGCTGCAATGAAGCTCACTGATTCTGTCTTCAAAAGCTTTGAAAAAAAAATGTAAAAGGCTTTTTTGCCTCATGGAGAAGACAATGCAGAGGGCTATTAGGAATTCTTTTACCCCCTTGATTCACGTTCTTTTAAAAAGAGGTACATGATAGTGCTTTCTTTCCACTCCCTTAACAAATAATTGGTTGACCCTATTTTTCTTTTCTTTAATCTGCTTACCTCTGCAGAGCATTCCAGAATTTGTTTGAGTAGAAAGATCCTTTCACTCAAGGGATTTAATTAAAGAAAGAACAATGCTCACATCAGCAGTGCAGGAGCAGGTGATTCGTAATATGGCCTCAATATGAATAAGATTGGCCAGAAGCCCTCACTGTAGAACTTGGGGGTTCGTCTTACCACAGCCTGAGAGAGATGTAGATAAGTCAAACTGATGACCAACTATTAGGTTTAGACTTGAAGCCCAATAGGTGGTCTCTTGATGTGTTCCCCGGAAACAAGTCATATGTCTGGAGAGATAAACATGCTGCTTCTCTGAATGAGGAGATGCTTTTAATCATTTGTCTTATGGCAACTTCCATCTTCATTCTTGCAGAGGCTTTCAGAGGAAACGTTCTCACATCTAGTGATCTGTAACCTTACACCAGTGGAGTTACCTTGTCTTTTTTGCATTCTGAAGGAAAGGAGCCCTGAATTTAACTCAGGTAGCAAGAAAAAAATTCATAAGTGTATTTTAATTTATCTTTCTCTAACTTCTGTTTGTGAATATGTAATTTTAAGGGTGCACTATACCAATTTAGTAAAAAACAACAAAAAACAAAAAACCTCTTACACTTTGCCTATATAGGCCTTTTCTCAGAATTTGTAAGTTATCACCATTGTTAGCATCTTCAGCTCGGATAATGAAATGTCTTGTGTTCAGAATGATGAACCAGTCATCAAAAGTGCTTGGAGCAGTAGGGGGGGCATTTTGTTCAGAGTCTGTATCAGATCAGCTCTTAAGCTCCATGCCTTCAACTCAACAAGTGACCATATTCTGTAAAATAAAATGTGAAGTTTTTTTAAATAAAAAACCAAACAAACAGACCCATCACTCTCTCTGGCAGTGATGGTTTCATGGCTCATGATGGAAGACAGAGTTCTGTTCTCATCTCCATTCTCTGCCTTTAGGTTCCCTTGAGTATTTGCCGAACTGGCTATCCCATCTCTAAAAGGTGTGGTGCTCAAACTTTGGCATCCAGCAGAATCCTCTGGTGAGGTTTTTCAAAACACACATGTGGAGATGCTTCCCACCCTTACTGAATCAGGAGTTGGGAGTGTGTATGTGGTTTAGGGCGGGTGGCAAAAAGGTCTCTAGGTAATTCCTATTTATACCAAAGATGAAGAACCTCCTGTGGTAAACCCTGGCTCATGTCGATGCACGGGCTAAGGAGTTTCAGTTGCAGCTGCATAGTGAAATCACCTGGAGTCATGAAAACACTACTGCTGGGTTTTACTTCCAGAGATTTTGATTTAATTGGGAACTGGGTTTTGAGAGTTTAAAAAGCTCCCCAGGTGATTCCAGTATTCAGCCAAAGTTTTAGACTTTGTCTCTACATACCCAGGCTAGGCGAGAAGTGTTTTGAGCAAGGTGCCATATTTTATCTGAATACCTACTAGTACTATTTTTTTCTTAATTTTCATTAATAGATCCCTCGATAGGACTGCTATACTTGGAGTGCTACATGCGAGACTGCTATACATAAAGGATAACCTATATTCCTTTGTTCATTCATTCAATCATTCACACATATTCATCAAATGTTTTCTACTCTGCGTCATACTCTGTTCTGTGGTTTAAAGCAGTGGTCAAGAAATACACAGTCATTGCCTTTGCCTTTGTGATAATTAACAGACAGAAACAGCTGGACCCACTATTTCAAGCTCTCTTCATCAATTGGCTGCTGGGTTTATTTATGCCCTCTACTTTTGACCTTTTCTTTTCTATCCCAGATGCTCCTTTTTTTTAAACCAAATTGTGCTTCCCTGAAAGAATCATGTGTTCCCACACTTCTGAGTCTTGTCCCTGTTGTGATCTCTTTGCTTGGATGTCCCTTCTTCTTCCTAACTAGCTAGCTTCTATCCATGTTGGCTATCAACTTTTTCAGAAGTATTCTTGGACTGGGGTAGATGTCTCTCCATCATTCTCCACAGTTCCTTGCATTGGGCAGGATTGGTCAAGTAGGAAATCTAGGGACGCCTGGGTGGCTCAGCGGTTGAGCGTCTGCCTTTGGCTCAGGGTGTGATCCCGGGATCTGGGATTGAGTTCCATATTGGCTCCTTGCAGGAAGCCTGCTTCATATCTCTGCCTGGGTCTCTGCCTCCCCTCTTTCTGTGTCTCTCATGAATAAATAAATAAATTTTTTTTAAAAAAAGGGAGGAAAATGTACTGTATTTGATGTCAAATTGAATATGTCAAGTGAATTCTTGGTGGGCATTAGGAAAAACAAAGATGAGGGTAAGGTTGTTGTGTGTTTACAATTTTGTGGCCATGCACATTTGATGAGTTAAGGGCAGCATTGGAGTTCAATCTAAGGGAGCACAGTCTAATGAGAACCAAAATGTATAGGCTTTTCTCTAAGCTGCTCTGGCCCATCCTCATTTTAGGGATGTTACATGGAGAAAAAACAAGTGCACACAGCTTAAAAAGAGGCTTAAAAAGCAATGATCTAACTGACCCTATCTAATTAAAGAGAGTGGTTTTGGAGGATTCTGTGAGGTGCACAAAGGATGTGTCAAGGAGAAATCTTCTTGGGTCTTAAGTAAATGGTTAAATGGAGCTTGTGGACTGGGAAATTTTAGGAATATTGCAAATCTGTTGTCTTTTCTCCCAAAGTTGTTATAGCCAGGGTAACTAAATTGAATGTTTATGAATTTGCATTGCCTCTTGTTCCAACTGCTGCCATGTTAGATGGGAGAAAGCCCAAGGATGGGAAAATAATAGAGCCCACTGCTCTGATTACATTTTTTTTTGCCCCTGCTGCTGTTGAGGGTAGAGCCTCTCCCAAGGGGTTAACTATTTGCTTTTCAAAAGTGCTTTTCATCCTCTATTCCAATTGTTGGTTTATTTCTTCTTTCTACCTTAGATGTAAATTCCTGGAGAGCTAGGACCATGACCTTAACTTAATCTTGCTTATAGCTACAAGAACTGGCATATAGTTGGTACTCAGAAATATACATTGGTTGATAGGTTCCTATTTTTATAGTGTTCATTAAAAGTTTTGCCATTTTGAAATATCTTGAGCAAAGTAAGGAGAGCACTAGGAGAATTCAAAAACCTAACCTTAGTTTCTTTATCACTACTTCTTAAAACTTTATTTTTAACCTCCAGAGACCAACTTCTAGAGGTCTTTATGATTTATACCTTGCTATTACTCAGGGACTTTCTGATTTTTTTTAGAAGGCTATTCTTAGACTGCTGCTCAGTGCCTTGAGGGAGGTCCCTCAGGTTTTTCAAAAGACGAGTGTAGGTGAATTTCTACCCTGGAGAGGAGGTGGATGGTGGTGTAATAGGGAGGCTGACATTGCCTTCTTTGAACATATTCATTTGGCTGTGTGAAGGGGAAGGGGACTCATAACAGTAAGGTGCCTCTCAAATGACTTAAAAATAAGAGGAATAATATATAGACCCTGGAGAGTGAAATGATAACTTTGGATTGTAGCACAGTTGGTCCCTTCAGAAATATGTGAAGACAGTTTAATAAGATCACATGGCCTTTAGGCACTAGCTTTAACTGAAGGTATTTGTATATATAGGAAAAGAAGATAACAAAAAGAAGTGGCTGTTCACTTTGTTTAATGTAGAAAAGGAAGATCAGAGACAGAGGGGCTCTATCCATACCAACTATTCTGGTAAAAGAAATCCCATATCTTGGTAACTAACATGAGTACTTGATACCAAATGTATGTATGTTCCTATTGTGAAAAATGGGTATTTGGGACTATCATTTGTCTAGTAACAACCAAAGCAGGAATTATATAATTGATTTTCCTACATTAGTCCCATGTTCACCATATACTCTTCTTTCTATAATTTGCCTTTGCATGGAGCTCTATAAGAAGCTCTCCAAAAAGAATGGTATTCTAGGCTGAATGAAAGTAATATACATTATTGTAAACATAATAATTGGTGTCTTGTTTATCATCATTTTCTTTGGTTACTGTAAACTTGATTCTCCTGGTGATCTCTTTACTTTGATATTTACCTTCCTTCAAATTCTGGATTCTATACTCTGTACTAAGAATGTACTTACTGTAATTATTCATGAAAATGAACTAAAACATCACTGCAGAAACTAGAACTTGATTGCCATATATCTACTTCAGATTTTAAGAGTAGATCATCCTGTGCCTTTCAAGAAGTTTGTGTACCTTTTCATCAGTATCCATATTTTAAAATGTTAAAGGCTTCAATTATGTCTCCTTGTAGCTCTTATGTATTTATGATTTATTATGTTAAATAATTATGTATTTATTATGTCATCTGATTCTCACCAACCATGTAATGTAGCTGGAACAGATTTCTATTTTTACAAAGGTTCTAAGATGTTCTTGTTTATTCAAGATCATAGGTAGATGTACTGGATAAATGGAAATCGAAAGCAAATTTCTGTATCTAAGACCAATAAAATGTCCACAATATATGTCAAATGATATATCAGATTGAGTAAAGGGATAAAAATTTCTCCACATCAATCTTGATGAAGGGTCCCACTGAATATTCTTCATGGTCACACTTCTAACCTTTGAAGAATCCTACTCCTATTATAACATACAAAACAGAGGTTGCTCACTTAATTTTATTTGGCTCACTTTCCAGTTACTTTCTTAAATATTTACATAACAAGAAGAAATCTCTAAATATCTAAAAATTAGATATTTTTAGGAGGGAAGATCCTGGTAAAGGAAACTTTAGATTTCTGCTGGCCTTTTGTGTTGCCAAGAAAATAGATTGGCCATTTGATATATTTAACACATGATTGGTTTGGGGCTCATTCAACATAATGTAGATTTGGCAGTAAATTTAGAAGTAATAGCCAGAGAGAATTGAATAGAAAAATAAATAGTAAGAAGAACTGGTAGATTTCAGGGACATTTCAACAGGGTTTAGGAAATGAGAATTAGGAGAGATGATGGTATTAAGAAATTGGCTGGGGGGTACCTGGGTGGCTCAGTTGGTTGAGAGTTGACTCTTGATTTCAGCTCAGGTCCTGAAGAGGCTGAGACCTCTTGATTTCAGGTCTCAGCCTGTCCTGAGACAGGCTCCCCGCTCAGTGGGGAGTCTGCTTGGGATGCTCATTCTTTCTCTGCCCCTCTTCCTTCCCCTTGCGCGTGGGCTCGCATTCTCTCTCTCTGTCAAATAAATAAATCTTAAAAAAAAAAAAAAAGAAATGGGCTACAGTCTGGAATCTAGGACATAAACTGGAACACAGGAGTGGATAAACAGTCTAGTGGCAGAGTCAACAAAAGAACTTTAGGGAAATTTGTCTCATAATTTTAACTTTTTTTTTTTCATTACTGTGATGCTTAAATACGTCCTTTCTGGGGTGCCTGGGTGGCTCAGTTGGTAAGCAGTCTGCCTTTGGCTGGGGTCATGATCTCAGGTCCTGGGATAGACCCCTGAATTAGGCTCCTTGCTCCGTGAGGAGCCTGCTTCTCCCTCTCCTCCCTGCTTAAGCTCTCTCTTGCTATCTCTTTCACTATCTCTCTCTCTTAAATATATAAATAAAATGTTAAAAAAAAATGTCCTTTCCTGCCTTTTCTGTAAACCTGCAGTGAAGTCAGCTCTGCACACAATTGCTCTTTTTGAGGTGTTTGTCTTTATAGAAATTAAGAGAAGAGGCCAAGTTTAAAGTTTGGTTCAATGCAGTGTTGGAAGAAGGTAACAACATGAGGATCACAGGGAAATTATTAATAAATTGAATAATTTGTCTACAGCAGAAGGTGATAATTAGAGACCAGGTAACCACAGTACCCAGGCTTCCAGTCCATTTGCAGAAATCTTAAAGGCAGTATTAGATTTCCTAGTGCTATGACACGGGGTTTAAGCTAATCTTCATTTTAAGAGACAGGGTGACCATAGCTGGCATATGGATTACTTTAAAAAAATCCTCCTAATGATTGGCTTATTTCCCCCATAATCTTATTTGATTCACATTTTTTTTATATTCTGACCAAAACCTGTACATTAAAAGTGTTATTAAGTTAGGACATAAAGGATTGATTTGTTCAGGGTTATTGCCCATCATGAAGTAAAGCCTATAGGAGGAAATGATTGATTTAATAAATGAAGCCCAGAGACTTTCTCAGAAGTAGTTCATGTTAGTTTAAACACTCATTGTCAGTATAGTAGGCAGTTTGGAATTTCTTTTAAATATGGAAAATATTAGGTAAATTACTATTCTTCCTTGAAAACTGAAGCTAGTACATATTTTAATATTGGTGATGACCACTCATATTTAAAGAGCAGAAGCAGAAGTAGGCATGTATGAAAACAAACCAAGAATTGACTAAGTTTGCTTATAAGAATTATCAAATCCATGTGATGGTACTAAGAGCTACCATAATTAAACATCTACTGTATTCTAGGGGCAGGGCTAAAAATTTTATCATGTATATCATTTAATTTTCAAAGCTCCATAAAGATAAGTATTATTATTATTATTATATAAATGATGAAACAAAGGTTCAGAGAGGTTAATAAGTTGTCCAAGGCCACACAGGTAGAATATGTTAGAATTTGAGCTTGAACTCAGGTCTATTTCATTAACAAACCGGTATATCCGACCTAGTTTGTCCGAGCAAAGCAAGACCGAGCCAGGTGGACTGTTTTAGCAAAACTAAATCACTTGGCCTATGTCAAAGGCGTTATTATAAGCTGTTGACTTTCCTGATTTGGAATATACATTTATTAGGAAATAAAATCACAAACAACAACTTGACCTTGGGAGAGTTGCTCATCTCATCTTATAAATAAATTGATTTCCTCCTTCTAACTTTAATGTTCTATAGAGCCTAAATTATATACCACTTGGAGCAGTAGTATATAATTTATATTCCTAGAAATCTTATCAGATTAGGTAATTATCTGGCCACCTTGTATTCTAAATCCCTCCTAATCTTTCTTCTATCTTGTTTACTCACTATGATTTTCCATTTCTTGTTCTCTAAACTTTTCTCATTAATCAACAAATATGTATGAAACTCTATTATTATGTGACACCTGGGTGGCTCAGTGGTTGAGTGTCTGCCTTTGGCTCAGAGCATGATCCCAGAATCCCGGAATCGACTCCCACATCGGGCTCCCTCCATGCTTCTCTCTCTGCTATGTCTCTGTCTCTCATGAATAAATAAATAAATAAATAAATAAATAAATAAATAAATAAATAAATAAATAAAATCTTTAAAAAAAGAAAGATTATTATTACACACAATGGAGGTGATAATAAAAAAATATAAAACTTTTGAGGTAAAAAAAAAAAAAACTTTTGAGGTAGATCCAGAAATTTTAGTGGAACAAGAAAAAATAAAGAAGATAGGAAGGGACAGGATAGGGTGGAGAATAGAGGGAGTGCTTCAGCAGTGGTGCCTGACATAGAGTGGGGACTTAATAGATTTTTTTCTTGAATGAATGAATGAGTAGTTAAGTGAATAGATACATGGACGAGTGGATGGATAAGTGAATGGATGAATGTGTGAATGAATGAATAGATGGATGGATGGATGGAATAAATTGACTGGAAAAATATGGTTTTGGAAAGATGGATACAACAAAATCCTATCTTGCCTCTATGGACTGGGTCCTTTTATTGGAGAATCTGCTAAAAACAAGTTGGCAGTGGTTACAATCATCTGAACATGGCATGAAATGACAGATTCTGACTCAGGCTTCTCCCTATTGTTTAGGTTTGAACAAGTCAGAAGACACCTGGGGACTAGATGGTGGAATAAACAGACTCTTCAGCACTAAGTACCTAGCGGGAAAGGTTATTGAAATAAGCAAATGAAATTTGTTTTCAGTTTGATACAGAAAACCTGAGTGTTTAACTAAAACCTAAATACCACGTAAATTCTGATAGTAAAGAAAAACAGTGCTGAATAGAAAAAAGAAAAATGTTTGCATAAAAACACTAATGATACCAAATGAGAGAAGGGGGTAAGGATAGATAAACAGCTTAGCAAGGAAAAAGATTATGGCTTTGGAGCCAAAAATACAGAACAATGCCAAGCCTAGTCTTGCCTCTGCCATTGCAGCACTTTGCATCTCCAACAGTAGCAGAAGATTACCCCCCAGGGTGCTCTGCCAATCTCCTGGGCCCAGAGAAGAAAACAGTTTTTCTTTCTTTTTTTTTCTTTCCTTGCTTCTAGAAGACTGCTGCACCCGTTTTAGAATGCATACTGCTTTTAACCAGACCAGTGCAGATTTTTGAAATATGTTTTTTTTATGTCACTGTTTGACTTTGGACAACCATTGTTAATTTAAATATTGATTAAATACCATATGTTGTCATGAAAAGAGATTTTTATGACCCTTGGCAAGCACTGAGCCTGTTTTCCAACCTTTAGAATGTGGATGGTGAGGCAAACTCATAATTTTCCTGGAAGGATTATATCAGGTAACCTTTAGTTTTTCTAGATTTACTGTGACCTCTTTTATGAAATTCTGTGGTTCCAGAAAACTATACTTATATTAGATCCTGTATCTTGGAGGTGGGACTTATCAAATAGTGTTGCCCACTATTTTATGCTATAGATGAGGACAGCACATCATTTGCCAGAAAATGTTCTTTGTTTTGAGAAGAATGTAGTGTTTCTTCTCAGATATGTGATTATAAGGACAGTAGGTCTTCTTTGTTGTAACAGCTTAAAGGCAGAAGGAGGTCACAAGTTCTAAAATCATGGAGCCTCTATGAGCCAAAGTTTCAAGGCTATTGATCATTCCTTTTATGATAACTTATAGAATGGATTGAAAGGATCTTTACTGAAAATCTTCGGTGGAATAAAATACACAATGGGAAAAGAAAATCTGAAATGGAAACCTAATTTCAGGGCAAAGACTTTGAGAGATTAAGATTGGCATAGATGTGGCCAGCTATTAACCTGAAATTATTAGAGATGTCTCAGAGTTTAGGCCAGATAGTCCTTCCTCATAGCAGGAGATGAGGGGGTGGCAGCCAGAGTATATCTGTCCTTTCCATGGTCTCTTGAAAAATTTAGAGGTGGAACAGACATTAAAAATAAGTAAAAATTGTTCTCTGATAATGTGGCCTATGAAGCCCAGATACTTCCCTCAGATATTATTAAAAAGAGAAGATTTTTTTTTTTTTAAAGAATCAAGTTTGAATCTGATCAGGCCTCTAGATATATGGGAAGCTTAAATTTGTTTTTTAAGATTTTATTTATTTATTCATGAGAGGCACAGAGAGAGGCAGAGACACAGGCAGAGGGAGAAGCAGGCTCCCTGCGGGGAGCCCAATGTGGGACTCCATCCCAGGGCGGGGATCATACCCTGAGTCAAAGGCAGATGCTCAACCGCTGAGCCACCCAGGCATCCTGGGAAGCTTAGAAATTAATATAAATTTACAGGAAAGATAGAGGTATAAGAACATGTTATATGGCAACAGGGGTGAGGACCAGTAAAATGTGGATAGGGAGGAACTCTGCCAGATGAACAACCTCTTCTATAATAAACAAATCACAGGGAAAGTGAGAACATGAGATTGAGAGAGACTGAAGGGACATAGTGACCTACTGTTGACCCATTGGAATAATGACGTTCTTAGATCCTGGTTTGAACACACAGAGTGAATATGAAGAGGAGGAAGACAGAAAGGAATCCGAGTAGTGATTAGATATTCAATGATATTAAAAAATTAATAGTTTTTCTTAAGATGACATAGTCAATTTAAAGTTAAATATTATAGTTAATATGGTTAAATATTACAGTTAAATATTAACTAACTATGTTGTAATTTTAAAAGGAGCTTTATCACTTCTTCCATAAATGAACCTTTTACACTTAAATATTTAGGAGTGAAATGATGAGAGAGTTTAAATGCGAGTGCCTACTGGCACCAGAAACTAGTGTAGCAGGTCATGTGTATGATACTGAGAGTAATTTAGAGAACTGTGGTTCCTTCCTCCAGGTGGACCAAGGATGTGCTCTCTGGTTTCTTTCCTCAATACCTCTTTCTTTAGCTGTATCAAGGAGTTTATTCCAATGCATGGTTTTCTGTGTTTCAGATATTGTAATTGATTTCTTTTTTTTTTTTTTTTTTTGTAATTGATTTCATTTGTACCTACGTACTTTCTCCAGAATTAAGATAACCTAGATAACCTAGTTAGGATTAGAAGGAACACATATTATTATTTACCGTTTATGTAGGAGATTGGATGTGTTAGATGCTAATGGCATGCTTGTCATTATGGGTATTGACTTGCACTGCACAAAGCTCCACAGTGACTTTTTGCATTGTTCACAGTGATTCTGCAATAGCATGAGATATGCTGGTGGAATGCGGCTGGGACAATGTTGAATTTGGAAAAGGATCCATTCTTGTCAGGAGTGATTCACAGGTTTTCATTTTCTGGTAAGATTGTATCAGGCTCCCTATTTTAACTTTGAAGCATAAAGGAAATGTTAAACTTTCAATCTTTTTCCAGATAATGTTCTCTGATAACAGACTTTGACCATTTGCTCTAATGGAAAAAGCAGTCCAACTCAGATTCATTGAATCCATCCATCTCTCTATCCACCCATCCATTTACCCATCCATCTATCCTCCATCTATCTATCCATTGATCCGTTTATTTATTGAATTCATCTATCTATCCATCCATCCATCCATCCATCCATCTCCAACCATCCATTCATCAATCGATCTATATTTATACACTTACTTTTTACTTATATGTCTTCTTTGTAATTTCTTTGGGAATTTTTTATGGCAAATTTATTTTTATTTGGTATTTGTCACAATTATTGATCAACAACATTTTGGGGGATACCTTCATATTCCAAAGGAAAAAGTTAGGTTAGAAGGAGAGAGAGAGAGTAATCTTAAATATTAACTAACTATATAACCTCGGACAACTATAATTTTTCTGTTCTTTAGGTTTTGCCTCTGTAAGTTATTTATCAAATACCATGCTCTGGGGAAAAAATAACTTTCCCAGGAAAAAAATCACTAATGATCTCATATCATGTTCAAAAACTATTTACGAGATGGGATATCATTATGTTAAATGAAAAGAATGTAATGCTCTTCCATAATAATCTCAAATTTGTAATATAAACAGTAAAGCATACTGAATGCAAACATATTGAAATTATGCTTTTCTAATATCTTTTAGCTTCCTATAATTAAAATACACTTATTTCTGAGCAGAAAATAATGCCAGGAAAAGAAATCCATGATGATATAATGAAGTAACAAGTGTAAAAAGCCTAAAAAGCTAATGTATAATGTATTTGTTTGCAAGTGTTATTTTGTTTACCAAGTTGCTGAAGATCAGAGAAGGGTAATCCAGGGTAGATAAAGTAGATAAATAATGTTATCTTATAATAATCTTTCCAGCTATATTAAATTCAGCAATCATCTATTATGTGTTTTTTGTGCACAAGACATTAGGCTAGATCCAATAAAGCTATATAAATGAGGAAAGATAAATCAAAAGAATGAATCTGGCTTTCAGGTAGGTTATCTGACCTGGATGATTAAACGGATTATTTGGAACAGATACTTTGATGAGGAAATCCCAAGTGTAGGGGGAGCATCTGGGTGGCACAGTCAGTTGAGCGTCTGACTCTTGGTTTCTGCTTGGGTCATGATTTTGGGGTTGTGGGATCAAGCCCTGTGTGGGACTCCATGCTTGGTGCTGAGTCTGCTTGTGACTCTCCATCTCCTTCTTCCCTTCCCCCACTCTCTCTTTCTCTCTCTCTAATAATAAATAAATAAATCTTAAAAAAAAGAAAAATAAGAAAATGAATTTCACTTCTCACCACTTCTACTATTACCATCCTTCTCTGAATCACCATTGTCTCTTGCCTGGATTATTGCAGTGTATGCCTAACAAGCCTTTATGCCACTTTCTTCTCTCTCTGCTTTGAATGTCTTTCCCTAGATATCTATATGTTTAGCTCCTTCACCCCTTTTGTACCTTTGATCCAATACCACTTCTTTGCTTCCTTGACCATCCTGTTTATTTATTTATAAAAAGATTTTATTTATTTATTTATTTATTTATTTATTTATTTATTTATTTATTTAGATTTTATTTATTTATTCATGAGAGACACACAGGAAGAGGCAGAGACATAGGCAGAGGGAGAAACAGGCTCCTCTCAGGGACCCCGATGTGGGACTCAATCCTGGGACTCTGTGATCACACCCTGAGCCAAAGGCAAACACTCATCTGCAGAGCCACTCAGGCATTCCCTTGACCATCCTGTTTAAATTTCAGTTCTTCTACTCTACTACTAGCTTTCTCTGTGACTCTACCCAGCTTTATTTTTCTAAATAGAACTTAGGTTGGTTTCCCGTGTCTCCCTTGGCTAACATGTCACATCCATGGTAGCAGCCATTTTTGTCCTTTTTGTTTACTGCTGGATTCCCAGTTCCCCAGCAAGAGAGCAGTCAGAGGGAGGAAGAGAATATTTACTGTAGTGGCTGCTGGCTCCCACCCTATGGGGTGGCCTCAAATTAGCTGTGTTCCGTGAAGTCACTGCTTCTCTTAAGATAGACCTCTATTAGACCTCTATTACTGGACTCTCTCCTTATGACTTCTGGTAATACTACCTTCCTTTTGTTACCTGTGTACTTAGGATGTTTTGAGTCCAGCATTACCACACTGCTCCTTGTGGTTTTCCTTCATCCTGCCCATACTTTTGTAATATGTCCCTTACTGAAAACATCCTAATTTGAGTATGCCATCTGTTTCCTGCTGATGCCCTGACTTACACAGTGCTCAATAAGTATTTTTGAATGAATGATTAAAAAACAGATTTTTAAGGGCAAAAGGGGCTTTCACAGGTTTATATTAGATTTTACACATATCTTTGTATCATGTCCAATGAATGTGACTGTTATAATTCTAATTCTTAAAGAAAGATTCAGTAAATGTTCACATCATACAGAATTTAGAACATTTCTGATTACTTTTAATGAATTTAAATATAAAATTCTATGCAAACATAGATCTCTTGTCTTTTATTCTTCTCAATGTATTTTACATTCATAAAGATTTAATTTTTTAATAAGCTGCAGAGCTGAATCTACAATAATTAATTTAAAATAAAGCAATTAATTTAAAATTTGCTTCTACCTGGCAAAATACCACCATTTTGACCCTCAATAATTGATTGAAGATACCTTGTTAGAAGCTAAAAGACCAATAATTTGATTTAGTTTATTTATTTTTATTTTATTAAAGATTTCATTTATTTATTCATGAGAGACACAGAGAGAGAGAGAGAAAGAGAGAGAGAGAGAGACAGACAGAGACACAGGCAGAGGGAGAAGCAGGCTCCATGCAGGGAGCCTGACGTGAAACTGGGCCTCCAGGATCACACCCTGGGCTGAAGGTGGTGCTAAACCGCTGAGCTACACGGGCTGTCCATTTGATTTAATTTAAATCAACATGTTATGTTATTTGTTAACCGGAGACCTGTGGAATTTCATTTCAACCTAGACGAGAATAAAAGAAGAAATAGAACTTGGCAGTAATGAAGCTCTGTCCTCTCATGAGATTTTTTTTTTTCTCTCATGAGATTTTAAGAGCCTATGAAATGCTTACTGACTTAATGCTGATGACTGGCTTATAGAAATAGTTTGAAAGGGTAGAATATAGATGTTGACTTATGGTTCTCATCCTGAATCTTTGTTTAGGTAGTGACCACACTACAATGGTACTTATTTAGTTGCTATCATTATATCTTTTCCACTGAGAAAGTTCACTTAGATTTACAAATGTAGAGATGGCTGGTCTCTTCCTAAATTGGAGTGCTGTGGAGTGGTTGGTGAGGTGAGACAAGGTCTTCCTTTGAAAATTTGTCGAATGGTACTTGACCATTGATAAATTAAAAATCTGCTAAATTGGTGAGGTGTAATTGCTTAGAGTTCTACCATTGGATCAATGGGTTGTCATGTTGATCTCTATCTCCCTTTATCTCTGGCTAGTCACTGAGATTGTGTGTGTGTGTGTGTGTATGTGTATCTTCACATCTCCCTTAACTTTAAAATATATAGTAAAAAATGCATCTGATTGCTGCATCATACCTTGATTTGAAAGTCCAAATTTTGTTTCTACCTGGCAACTTTGATTTCAAGGGGAGTTAGACCTTAGCTTTTCCAAAGGAACAAATTTCTTTCTTTCTTTTTTTTAAAGGTTTTATTTATTTACTCATGAGAGATGCAGAGAGAGAGAGTAGAGACACAGGCAGAGGGAGAAATAGGCTCCTCACAGGGAGCCCAAAGTAGGACTCAATCCTGGATCCCGGGATCACGGCCTGAGCTGAAGGGAAATGCTCAACCACTGAGCCACCCAAGTAACCCAAAGGAACAAATTTCTAAATAGAATTTTAGTTAATATTTTTTACAGCTTATGTATTTCATTTATTTGACTGTATTGGTCTACAGTTGTTAAATAACCACAAAATACCAGTGGCCTACAATAGCGAACATTATTTTTCTTCGTGTACCCAAAGGTCAGCTAGGAGTCAATTGTTCTAGACTGGGATTGGCTGGACAGCTTTGTTCATGTGCCTGTGGGTTGGCTGGATGTGGGGGTGTCAATTGATCAAGGCTGGCTGATTGGAGCACCCTGGCTGGGTGGCTCTGCATCACATGTTCACCCTCTGGGGGCTAGTGGGTAAGCCCAAGCGTGAACTTCTCACAAAAATGCCAGAAACACAAGAATGCAAGCCAAATCACTCAAGACACTTTAAGGCCTAGGCTGGGACTGGTCTGATTTCACTTTCATCTCATTATTCTCTTGGCCAAAGCAAGTTATATTTTTTAGTGTGAGTAACTGCAGAGCAAGACAGCAAAAGGTACTGAAACACAGAAGTGGATATGAAGAATTGAGGCTAATGATGCAATATACCAAAAAGACCATCTGATCCAAGATCACTTAATGTAACTAATTTTCTCACATTTATATTTAAACCCAATGGCAAACAAAACAAAACAAACAAAAACAAAAACAAAAACAAAACAAAACAAAACAAAAACAAAACCCAATGGCAGTTTTTCTCTGCAAAGTGAAATACAGGTGTTTCCTTCTACATGATTTTTCTTTATAACTTCATTTTCCCACTGTATTCTGAAACTCAATTTACCTTATCTTGAGCAAATTAGGAAAAGGCCTTTAATTCTAGGGATTTTTCTATGCCTTTGCACAAAATGCTAATCAAAATGCTTGCTGTTTTTGATCTCACTTTGGTAAGTGCAATTAGGACCTTCTAATTTGAGAATATAAAAGTACAACAATTGAAGAATCATTGAAGACAATATGCAAATAATTCAGTCTGAAAGCAACATATCTAAATCTTCACTAAGTTTTACTAATTGCATCATAAAAGTAAAAACAACTAAAATATCTTTTATAGTAGCAGTCCTGAATTTAGGCCTAGACCCACAAGGGTATTTCCCTAGCTGAGAGTTATATAAACTCTGAAAATAACCATATTTAATTTCCTAGTGAAAGAGAACAAGGGGTTACACATACTGGAACAGGTTTATATTTCCATGAAATCTTTGGCCCAAAAGCCTTGGTTATTGTTTTGTGGCAAAGAACTTTTTGGCAGTTTTAGAGGTCATACATATTCCTAAAACAGTAAATATTTTGGTAAACTGGACACAAAAGTACATATAGGTAACCACAAATGTCTGCAAGAGCTAGTTTATGATGAATCATGATTTTGTAGCAGAGCCAAGGTTGTGAATACCCTGTATTAAGGTGTGTTGAGGCTGCATGGAAGACTGGAGGGGAGGCTTACCAGGAGTCTATTTGTATGAATGTTAGGAGACCTTTTGGGAAAGAATCTTCCTGAAAATATATAGTGTGTATGTTGGTACAATAACAGCCCCCAAGCATTTGTAGGCAGAAGATGATTTTACTCTTTGTGATTGATGAATTTCTGTAGTGTTACATTTGGCTTTCTTTCTCTTTATTTTTTGTGTATCTATTAAAGTTTTTGGGTTTGTGGTTACCATGATGTTCATATATAACATCCCAAGTACATGGCAGTCTATATAAAGTTGGTGGTCATTTAAGTTCAATTACATTCTGAAAAAAAACAGACACAAACTTTTCTTTACTCCCTCCTCCACATTGTATGTATATGCTATCGTATTTTGCATTTTCTTATTTATAATTTTTCTTATGTCTTATTATGGCCATTTCTTTTCAACTTAAAGAAGTCCCTTTAACATGTAAGGCTGGTTTAGTGGTGACAAACCCCTTAACTTTTGTCTGGGAAATGTTTTATCTCTCCTTCAGTTCTGAATGATAACTTTGCCAGATAGAGTTTTCTTGGTTGTGGGTGTTTTCCTTTCAGCACTTTGAATATATCATACCATTTTCTACTGGCCTGCAAAGTTTCTGCTGAAAAATCAGCTGAGAGCCTTATAGGGTTTCCCTTGAATGAGACTTTTTGTTTCTTGCTGCTTTAAAAGTTCTCTCTTTATCTTTAACCTTTGACATTTTAATTTTTTTGACATTTTAATTATTATGTGTTTTGGTGTGGACCTCATTGGGTTCATCTTGTTTGGAACTCTCTGTGTTTACTGGACTTGGATGTCTTTTGCCGTCCTCAGTTTAGAGAAGTTTTCAGCTATTATTTCTTTATTTTTTTTTAAATTTCTTTATTTTTTAATTATTTCTTTAAATAAGCTTTTTGCACCCTTTTCTCTCTTCTTTTTCTGGGGCCCCTTTAATGTGAATGTTCACCTGATGTTGTCCAAGATATCCCTTAACCTATCCTCATTTTTAAAATTCTTCTCATTTGGGCAGCCCCAGTGGCGCAGCGGTTTAGCTCCGCCTGCAGCCGGGGGTGTGATCCTGAACACCCGGGATCGAGTCCCACATCGGGCTTCCTGCATGGAGCCTGCTTCTCCCTCTGCCTGTGTCTCTGCCTCTCTCTTCGCTCTCTCTCTGAATGAATAAATAAATAAATCTTAAAAAAAATAAAAATAAAATAAAATTCTTCTCATTTTGTTTTCCATTACCCTGTTTTCCAGATCTCTGATATATTCTTCTGCATCCACTAATGTACTGTTCATTCCCTCTAGTGTATTTTTTATTTCAGTTATTGTATTCTTCAATTCTGATTGGTTCTTTTTTTATATTATCCATTTCTTTATTGAAGGTCTCACTGAGTTCTTCCACTCTCCTCTCCAGCCCTGTGAGTATCTTTATAATCATTACTTAAAATTCTTTTTTAAACTTAATTTTATTTTTAAATTTCACTTCACTTTATTTTATTTCCAGTATAGTGAAAATACAATGTTATCATTACTCCAAATTCTTTATCAGGCACATTTCTCATCTCTGTTTCATTTAGTTCTTTTTCTGAGGTTTTGTCTTGTTCTTTCTTTGAAGCATATTGCCCTGCCTCCTCATTTTGCTTGACTTTCTGTGTTTCTATGGTTTAGGTAAACAACTACTTCTCCTAAACTTGAAAGAATGATCTTGTGTGTGGTCAACTTCTGTGCAGATGATTGACTGTGGGGGTTGGTGACATTCACTGGCTGGCTAGAGTTGTGGGTGGTATGGGCTGGGGGTCATAGAGCTCTCTACACCATGGGCACCCTCGCAGGACAGCTAAGGCTAAAGTGGGTACAAGCCACAGTGTCCCAAAGTACTGCCAGAGGATGCCCTGGCAGGACAGCTGGAGCTGTGGCTGGTGTGGTCCAGGAGATCCCTGGGCTCTCTGTGCAGAGAGTAACCTGGCAGAACAGCTGAAACTAAAGTGTGTGCAAGCCAGGAAGACCTAGGGCTCTATGCACAGAGGGCATTGACAGGCTAGCTGAAGCTAAAGTGGCTACAGACCAGTGTGGTCCTGGGCTGAAGCTGGATTGGGCGTAAGCCAGAGTGTCCCAGTGTGCTTAGCAGGGAGTATCCTGGCCAGGAGAATGGAGACAAGACCAGTGTAGGTGTTCTAGGGTCCTCTGCACAGGGGCACCCTGGCAGGGTGGCTGGATCTGAAGCAGATATCAGCCAAGAAATCCTAGGATGCTCGACACTGAGGGTGCCCTAGCATGCTGACTGAAGCTGAAGTAGTGTGGGCCTGGAGTGTTCCAGGCTACTTTATGCCTCTGTCATCTTGGCACAAAGGCTGGAACTATAGTGACCACTAACTAGTGTGTACTACCCCGTGGCTGCCTTGGTGGGATGGCCGGGGCTGGTGTGGGTTAGGGGCCTGGGCTCACTGAGGTGGCAGGCCTGTTAGGGCACCCAGGCTGTGTACTAGTCTGTGCTTTCAAGGAGGAGGGGAAATGTAGACCTGCCTGTCAGCCTCTGCCTGTAGAGCTTTCCATTTGGTGAAGTTCTAGGGCTGGATCTTTTATATCCTAGTTGCTCTTTTAACCTTGGCTTTATTTCTGTGCCCAAGGACAGAGGAATCTGTTCCCAGTTCTCAATACTATCCTTTCTCACTACAGTTAACGGCATTGTTGGGGGCGTCTTCGTTACCATGTCTCCAGTTCTCTTGCTGTTCTCTTTTGCTGTTCTATCTTTTGTTGTACAGAAGCAGTTCAGCCAGCCCTCAGTTCTTCAGGAGAAATTGCTCTATAAATAGAGGCAATTTGGTGTGTTCTGAGGAGGAGATGAGTTCAGGGTGATTTTATTTATTTATTATTTTTAAAGATTTTATTTATTTATTCATAAGAGACACACAGAGAGAGGCAGAGACATAGGCAGAGGGAGAAGCAGGCTCCTCGAGGGGAACCCGATGTGGGACTCGATCCCAGGACTCCAGGACTATGTCCCGAGCCAGAGGAAGACATTCAACCACTGACCCACCCAGGCGTCCCATCAGGGTGATTTAAAACTCCATAAGCAGATCATCCTTAGTTATTACCTAGATGAATTGGCTTGATTTTAATTTTTTTAAGATTATTTATTTATTTATTCATAGAGACACACACACAGAGAGACAGAGAGAGAGAGAGAGAGAGAGAGAGAGGCAGAGACACAGGCAGAGGGAAGCAGGCTCCATGCAGAGAGCCTGACGTGGGACTCGATCCAGGGTCTCCAGGATCACGACCTGGGCTGCAGGCAGTGCTAAACCGCTACACCACCGGGGCTGCCCTGGCTTGACTTTTAGTACAGAAGGAGGAGAAAAAAGAGAGGGATGCAAATAGAGGGGAAGGAGAGGATTACCAATGAAACTAAAAGTTAAGTTTCTCCAAAATTCTAAGTTATATTCACTTTTCTTAAATTTGTAGGAGGAAACATTTGTACCTCTTTCCTCAAGCTCCTGTCTCAGTATATAATGGGCTTCAGGGTTGAATGAACTTTTGTTCCTCACATCCCCTTAGGGAGGGCAGAGTTAGGGGAGGTGGAGGAGCTAATCCTATGTGCGGAATTTGCTCACTGGGACTTATCTACTGGGGAGCAGGATGCTTACATGTCATATAACTTTTCCAAGCTTTTACTTCCTGGCCTTTTTGTCTCCACGCACTTAGCCTGGGAAGAGCCCACAGCCCATGGGAAGAGCCCACAGCCCATATTCTGAAGAAGGTGTTATGAACTAGACCAGACATAAAAGGTGGGTCTTGATTTAGGATTAGCAGGGATGATTTCCTTAATTAGTCCACAGTTACAATGACTTTGCTTTATAGTGGTCTCAGTTAGCAAGCAGTGGAAAACATACACATGAGATAAGGATACCTGGTGGTACACATCGAGGCAGCTTCCTGCTACCTCCTCAATTCTCGTGGAAGCACACCAGAAGCTATGTCTCAGCAGCCTGTGCAGAGTGAAGAATCCTCCGAGTCAGAACACATAAGGTAGGAGGAAGACAGGCAAGTCAAATTACTTCAAGTGAATTTCTTGATATCCCATACACATATATTCTCAGTTGATTTCATGCTATGTCTTTGGGGCAAGGCTTCCATGAAGCAATATTTGTGGTTGGCTTCCCTTCTCATTTTTCAAGCTCTCTGTTCTGTGTGTAACTAGGTGTATAAGGTAGGGCTGTTTGTGTAAGTGATATGGAGTCAGGTTTGTGTGTATGCCTAAGCTTGCAGGCCCTAAGATCTAGGTTTAGAATGGGAGGCAGGAGGCTCTGCTTTGCCTTCCTAATTATGCTTCCCAATGGTGCAGCATTTTGGATATTCCCATACAAAGAAACCAGTACTTTATTTCTTATTTGTCTCATTGTGTTGTGGCATTCTGAACTACTAACTAGGTATATTTAGTGGTGAGTAACAAAGGTGAGGCTGCTTCATGCACTACAGCAGAGAATATAGAATGTAGCCGCCCCATTGAGGACACTGGGCAATCAGCAGGGGAGGGCAACAGCCATATTGGAAATTTGGCAGCTCCAGCAAAGCACAACATGAGCACAGCATGACTTCAGGCGACATTGATAAAAAATGTCATCAGAGGCAGCATCAGTGAAATTGCACATTCACTAGGCTTCACAGAGATTAGAGGCTTGCTGATAGTGCCGCACGGAGCCAGAGCTAGAGCCAGAGCAGAAGAGGAAGTGGTGGCTGAGAAGCCTTACTTTTTCACTACCAGTGGGGCATCTCTAGGGGACATGCAGGAATTCTTGGGGGAGGCTTTTAAGAGAATCTGGAAGATTTTCAATAATAGACAAGGGAAGAATTAGAAGCTATTGTGTACCTATAAGTGTGACTTTCTGTAATTCTGTAACTGGTAGGGCCTGGGAGAACACAGGCACTAAGTTTGAACAGGTGTTTGGCATACCTTTTCCTAATTCTAGGCATACCTAATCTGATAGCCAACTGGGGTGCTTAAAATAAACGGATTGGTTTCAGGATCCTAAATCTTTTACTTTTTTCGTTGTTATTGACCATGACTGGGGAGTTTTCACATCTATTTTTAGCATTTTGACAGCTTCTGCATTACTGATTCCTGAATCTATCAATTAAAATGATATTGGTCTATGTCCTGTGTACACGTAACAGGAGACAATGATGGGCAATGAATATGTATATATACAGAGGAAAGTGATGGAGGGACAAATGGAGGAAGATTTAGCAATATTGCAGGAATATCAAATTTTTGTCTTTTTTTTTTTTTTTTTTTTTTGAGAGAATGAAAGCATGCATGGGAGCAGGGTGGGAGGGGCAGAAGGAGAGAATGAATCTTAAGCAGGCTCCATACGCAGCACAGGGCCTGAGATGAGGCTTGATCTCACAACCCTGATATATGATGTGAGCCTCATGAGATCAAGAGTCTGATGCATGACTGAGCCACCCAAGCACCCTGAGGAATATCAAATTTTAATCCACATTACATTCTAAACCTCACGAAGATTACTTTTTTGATTAACACTTACAATTTGAATTCCTAGCACAGTGTGTGACCTATAAGAGAAAATCAATATATTTTGATGAATAAATATTTATTACATCTGTATATTATCTAAAAGAAACAGTGCACAAGAAGTGGTATTCTGGAGAAGGACTGAGAGGTAGGAAGTAGAATGATGAAAAAGCAAAGAAAAATTTAAGACAAAGGATTTTGAAGAGCGAGAGTGACATTAATCTGTCACATTAAACAGAAAGCCACCATCAATTTAGCTGTTTTTCTTGGGTTTTGCTCTTTGTACAACATTACCTCTTCAAACAATAAGGAACTGTGCATGTATTTTCTACTGGTGTTTGTTGAAGAAAAGTAATTCAGGGCATAAGACAGAACAGACTCTTGGCTGCATATGAACAACGTGTTCCAAAAAATCAGATTTAAAAGTTATTGTAGTGATAAAATGAAGGCATTTCAAGATCTGCCTTACTGCGACTCTAGTCTCTTATGCCAACTCACATCACAGCATCAAGAAAATAATCCTGTCTCCTTTGTTGAGGCCATCTGAACTGGAAGTGAGGGAGTGGGGAGGAGACGTGCTGAAATGGCACCTACATGCTCTCCCCACGTAGTCACATCAGAATAGCAGAGAACTGCCAACAGGTGCCCTCAGAATCATGTAAAAGTTCTGACTATCAAAACCAAAAAAGACACCTCTTTTGGAATGGACAGCAGCACATCACTTCCAAAGGGAATAGAGCTATAAGCAGCCTGTTGTATATTCTTAAGATGGAAGCCAGGTAGTGCTTGCTTTTTCTTCCTTAAATATAGATCTTTACTATAAAATAAAATGCCACTATCAACTGTTAGATTTCACTGCTACAACTTGTTTAGTTCCTTTAAATTAAATTGTAGTTTAACACTCAAAGAAAAACTAAAGGGAAGTAAGAGATTGATGAGAAGAAAAAAGTGAATCTCTCTGTCCTTTTTACCCAACGTTGGTAACAATAGCAGTGCACATTCAAGAAATAAAAGGAGGTTTTGTCAATCTCTATAACTCAAAAGATATTTTGTGTTTATTTGTGATATGTTTATTTCTCACAAATTCGAGCCATAGGAGCTTTTTCCTTTGAGAGTACCTTATGGAACTGCTGTAGTAAAGATATGTTTATCTCCTTCTTGAATTATTTCATTGATGGTTTCCTGCTCTCCATTCTCTCTAAAGTTTTTTTCTGGACCTTTTGGATGGATCCTTTAATTTTTTCTCTTTTCTATTTTTTCATGTTTCTTTCTCTCTCACACACGTTATATACCCCAACCTTATCTTCCAACACTTCTTTTGACTTCTTTATTTCTGTTTCATATTTTATGTCTCTATGCCTTCTTTCTTATTTATGGAGTTGTCCTTCTTTATAGCATCCTTTCTTATTCCATGAGAGCAATGTATTCCATTATTTCTCTGAGTGTATTAGTGTGTGTGTGTATGAGAAGTTTCTTCACCAACAGTCTTGTTTTCCTCCAATTTGTTTCCTATTTATTTGTTTTAATCCTTATCTTTTGGATTAGAACCTTTTCTTCAAATGGCTGGTAATCCTTGTTTGCCAGCTTTTATTTCAGAGTCAGAGATTTAAAAAAGCTGATTTAGAAGCTCAGAATTTTGTAGAGGGCGTTGACTGTGAACTGCAATAGGGGGTGATCAGGTTGGAATTTTATTGGGAAGTCCATCATATCAATATCCTTGGTCTTGTCTCTGGGCTGCTCAGATTCTATAGACAAAATTCTTCACTTTTCCTGCCTGAGAGCCTGGTGAGAAAGAGATAGGCTTTTTTTTTCTTCACACAACATAATTCTCTTGAGTTCTACCAAAGTTATGCCTATCAATAGATAATATAGATTAAATCATATAGTATTTAACTTTTTGAAATTGGCTTTTTTCACTCAGCATAATTACTTTGAGCTTCACCAAAATGGTTGCATGTATCATTAGTCCATTCATGTTTATTACTGAGTGATATTCTGTGGAATGGATGTAGTGCAGTTTGTTTATCCTCTCACTCACTGAGGCTCATTTGGGTTGTTTTCAGCTTTTAGCTACTATCAATAAAACTGCTATGAAGTATAATGTATAGGTTTTTGTAGGAACATAAGTTTTATTTACCTGGGAATGTCCAGGAAGAGGATTGCCGGGTACTATGTTTAGTTTCAAAAGAAACTGCCAAACCATTTTCCAGAGTGTCTTTTCACTCTCTTAATATCTTCTACAGAGCAAAAGTTTTTGATTTTGATGAAGTCTGGTTTATCAATGTTTTCACTTATTGATTGTATTTTTGCTGTCTTCTCTATGAATGATTAGCTTAATTCACAGTCACAAAGATCTTATCCTGTTTTCTTCTAGAAGTTTTAGAGCTTTGGGTTTTATATGTTTGTCTTTGACCCATTTTGAGTCACTTTTTATATATAGTACAAAGTATGGATCATAGTTTCTTCTACATGTGTAAATATTGAATTTCTTTGGCATCATATGTTGAAAGGGTATTCTTTCTTCATGGAATTGCCTGGCATTGGTCAAAATCAATTGGTCATAGTTTTGAGGGACTATAGACCGTTTATTTTGTTCTGTTGTCTATGTAAGCTTTTGAAAATGGCACGGCTTTATATTTGGACTTGAAATCAGGTAGTGTGAATCTCTCAACCTTATGCTTTTTTAAAAAAATGTTGTGACTATTATATGTTTTACCTTTCCATAAACATTTTAGAATCCACTTGCTAATATCTACCAAAAATCCTGCTAAGGTTTTGATTGGGATTATGGTGAATTTATAAGCCAACGGGGAACCAACATCAACCATATTGAGTCTTCTGAACTATTACATATTTTTTTTGCTATAATAAGTGGTTGTGCCAATTATCAGTTTGTTTTCCATACCCCAGGTGATATTTTTTAGCTCTTAATTATCAGGGGCTAGGACATTGTCTAGCATAGACTAAGCACTTAGTAAATATTTGTCGACTATTGGCCTTAATGTCAGAAAATTTGGGTTTTATTCCTGGCTCTACTCTTTTTATTGTGATATCTTGAGTAAGACACACAATACTCCTGAGCTTCATTGTACCCATCTGAAAATAATTCAGTGGGTCTAAGTAGTATGTAAGCATATTTGAGTTACATACCGTGAGTCTACAACTGAGCCAATTTGACATAAATTACTAAAGCATGTCGTTTCTCCCTCCTATTCTGGTTGGCTTATCTGAGTTAGGCAGGAGAATTAAAGGGAGAAAAATGAACTTACAAAAGTTTTTCCTACTACATCATTCAACTGAATTGGATACTCTTAGCATTAAATGTTTGAAACTTTATTTTTTTTCATTGAGGTATAATTAAAATACAGTGTTCTAGTATAAATATTTGAAACTTAAAAAAAGGGAATTTATTGGGATTTGTGGGTCAAGATGGAAGGAAAAAAAAGTCATGGTGACACTTGCTCATATCCCCCTCCATTTCACAGTCCTGTAGAAGAATTATTTAGCAAGCAATATTTTCATAGTCTGGGCATTCTGCAAGATGGATGTGACTGACTTTGAATGCTCTGATACTGATCACTCCTATGTAGTTGATGATTATTCACAATACTCCTTAAATTAAAAACAATAAGGTTGGGCTTATGGAATCATGCAAAGTAGACAGTTATGGCAGCCAGAGCAATTCCACTTATCTTCTCTTCTCCCTCATCCATCAGCAATAGTGCCTATTTCATTACTTACTGGTCACTAATTGTCTCAGGTTGTTACAATAGAAGAGAGGATTTCATTTTCATTGGCTATTTACTCCCAAGACTAGTTCAGAGAAGTGGTGGCCTAATTATTATGGGCTTAAATATTTTATCTTACTTAAGGACACAACATTTGATAATACTGAATTTTAATCACTCTTGTGGTCAGGTCTTGCTGACCCATAGGAAGAGTTATCTCCTTTCATTTACTTGAATTATTACACTCTAAATTAAAACTTTTTAATGTAACTCTCACACTATTTCAAAGTGAAGATAATTGCAATCATATTTTCTTAGAAAAAGATTTAAAAGTTGTCACATTCACCTCTAGAATTCCTTCTCTACCTCTGCAATTAGCATTGTGTATCTACCTCTCAACAGAAACTGTTCTTGCAAAAGTTATCTGTAGCGTCATTTTTTCCCCCTTTACTCTTAGACATATCTGAGTTGCTTAAACCTCTGACCACCATTTTCCTTGGTGTTTTCTCCTCCCTTGGCTTCCATAATACATTTTTATGCTAGGGTTTTGTTTTGTTTTGTTTTGTTCTTTTTGTTTTGTTTTTTATCTCTCTGGTTCCTTTTTTCTTTCCTCTTCGTAAGTCTTGCCAGACTTGGAGTGGCTTTGCCAACTATGAAGGGGCAGATGAAGTGGTGACATGGAGGGATTGACAACCAGAGACAGTTGGGGTCAAGCAAGAGGCAGTCATGGCAAATGTCAGCAAGGACAAGTGACAATGAAGGCTATTCCATTGCTTTGGCACTATGCAGTCCCTGTGGGACCAAGGGCACAAATGCAGCAGAAATGAGAAAGGACCTGAATTGACTGAGGTTAATTTTTTCACATCCAGAAGAATGAAAGCTCAAAATAGAAATTAAATTCAGTTGTAGAAATAAAGTTATATATTGGAAAATCTGTTTGTGGCCCAAGATTTAAGTTTACCAACATGCAGTATTTTCAAATGGCTCTATCTTATATGTCATTTGACCCTGATAATACTATGAAGAAGACAAATAAGTTACAGTTGCTCTCCACTCAGAGTTAAACAAGTTTCCCGATGTCCATGCAATCCAATAGCAATAAGGCAAAAACTGGATTTCAGGGCTTCTGCTCAACAATGCCATGCTCTTTCCACTAGATCACATAACTGGGCTTAACTGGTTATTTAATAATTGCAGGAAAGAAATTCAATGATCCATAATCAGTAAGACTAATGCCGAGTCAGATCCAGAAGAAGTGCTATCCAGTAGCGATAGAAACTATTTTAGGTGAAATACTTATAAGTCAAACTAGTTGACACAGCCATCAATAGAACTGATTGCTATTCAATTTAAACTGAACCATTCTACTTTGTCATTTTAGTGTCTAATAATGTTTGCTGCAGACTTCAAAGTAGAGCAGTAGCATTTTAGAGTTGGATTTAACCTCTTGTGAAGTCCTTTCATTTTACAGGTAAGAGAACAGAGATCTAGAAAGGTTATGACTTTTGCAGAGCTGATTAGTGATGGAAACAGAGTGAGCTCCCAGGTTTTAAGATGGTGCATTTTTCCTTACACTATCTTACCTTTGGAAAACTAAAATGCTAGAATTGTTACTATTTTGGCTGAGTTGTAAGGGGCTGAAGAAGTGCTAGGCCATTCAAAGGAAATGAATTTACTTTGTCCCATTCTTTCTAGGCTAGATGTTCCTCTCTGCCCATTATGAGTATTTCAGTAAGCCTAATAGGGGGTATTTGTGTTATCAAGGTAATAAGCTTTCCTTGGAAAATATGAATATTTTTAGCTTTGGAAGGTAGAGCTTGTTTCAGAGACTATTTGCTTAGGGTATGGTGGATGGTAAATATATCTTTAGTCCATTAACTTCTATCTTTTATCATAATTTTCAAATAGTTCTCTTTAAAGGACTTGAAGGTCATACAATTTTTGCCAGCCCGTTAAGACATCCAGATCTTAGGCCCATATATTATTTCACTGTGGGATGGTTATCTAAATTGCTGCACTTCCTATTTGCTTATTGCTCTTTAATTTTTTTCCTTTTCCTAGTGCTTTTCATTAACATTTTATCTCAACTTCAATTACATCTTCCTTGTTTCTCCTTATCATCACCTCTGACAAAGTAAGTATACTTTGTTCCAAACAAGGAAACTGTCTTAATTCATCAACCATGTGGTCAATTAATTAGCCTAAATTCTTGAACACCTGTCAAGTCTTGCTGAGTTGGCAGATACTTTTCCTTCCTTATTTTCATTTTATGCTTTCTCTTTTTGACTAGTCATTTGGTTAAGTTCCCGTGATGAATAATGTGGTTTTTCTGTGGGTTAGAATGTTTTAAAATTGAAATCTGACCCTATAGTTTCTTTCTGTGTTATATGAAAACATATTTAGCCACATTTAGTCTATCTTTATCCAATCTACATAATTTCCCAAGACTCAGTATCAATTAGTGAAGTGTTGTTAGTGGGTTGTTATTTGAAGTCCAGGCACTTACTTATCAGCTCTAAATGAAGCTACTGCATTAGCCTTCTAATTAATCTTAAGTCTTTTTATGCATAAGGATTATATATATCCATAGCTCTTCAAGTTTCTCATACTCTAGCCACATGAAGACACTTGGTGCTTTCTTTTTCTCATTCTATCTACATGAAATGCTTGTATCTTTTTCTACCCATTGAGCATTAGATGCCCACCCACATAACATGGCTCAGATGAAAGGTTACCTCTCTATGAAATTTATGCTATCTCCTGTGGTCTTAGATTGGTTTCTGAGAAACAGAGGCTGACACAAAGATTCAGGTGCATTTGATTTATGGTTGAGATGCTCTTCAGAGGACATGAGTGAGGAAAGAAGGACAGCAAAGAAGAGCAAGATTATTACCTTAGGAAAGGTTTACCATGGCCTAATCCACTGGTGGTGAGGTAGATTCCTCCAGAACATTAAGTATACCACAAAGTTTTCCCTCCACAAGATGTGTGTGTGTGGGGGGGTGTCAGTCTTTTGTACCTCCATATTTAGTCATTTAAATATAGGATATTTTCGGAGTTGGTGAATATTTCTAGCCATGTGACTGCCATCAACAGAGGGTCATTTTCTTGAGCAAGGGGCATTTGTAAGTTCTTAATAGCCAATATTCTCAGCAACCAGGACTCTGTAAATATGACATGGAGAGACCCCAACAGCATCCAAAACGCATACTAAATTAGAATTTTTTCACCTCTCTGTGCTTGTACTTTACATAATTGTAGTTTATGTATCTCTGATATCAAGTATTCCATTCTTCTTTAATCTATGGAAAATTAGAAATATTCAGTCACCCAGAATAGCTTATTCTTATGTTAATATAGCATCCAGTGGTTTTAAAGTAAAATTATAGCTCATATTAAAAAAATAACTTTGATTGAGTGTTTCAGTTTGTAATGTGAATATGAATAGAAGCCAGTTTTAAGGTTTATGACACTTGGTGAAGAGTATAAGCAACTCATAAAAAATAATATAAATGGCCTATAAGCATATGAAAAAATCATTAGCTTCATGAATAATCATAGTAATACAATAAAAATTAAGATACAAAAAACACTCATAAAATTGGCAACTAGTACAAAGGATACCTAGTGTTTGTATGGATGCGAGTGAATAGATACTCTTATACATTTTTTATGGGATTATATATTAATACAATCTTTTTTTTTTGGAGGAGAGGATGTGAACTTAGCAATGTTTATCCAAAGTGCATGACCTTTGATATTAGAATTTTACATTTTAGAGTTCAACCTAGAGAAATGATGGAAATAAGAGGAGCAGGAGGGCAGAGAGAAGCAGACTCCCCACTTGGCGGGACCTTGATGTGTGGTTCAATCCCAGGACCCTGGGATCATGACCTGAACTGACGGCAGATATTTAACCAACTGAGCCCCCACCCAGATGCCTCAACACATACATTTTTGTATATTGGGTATCGAGGCTAAATCAAAGACTCATGGAATATTCCTGGTAGAGGAGGTCTTTAAAATTATCTTGATTAACTATCTCAAATTATGAATGAGATCAGAAATTTTGGAACATTTCTGCAATGTTCTGCAACATTTCTGAATCACTCATTGTCAGAGCTAGGAGCAAATTCAGACCTTCAGATTCCAATCTGCATTCTCTCTGCTATTAATATAAGTGTCTCAACAGAAAAAAAGAAGCTCTCAAAGATGTACAGTGAGGAGTGCTCAGGGCACTGGGACCCTTTCTCTATACAATTCTTGAACTCTTCTACCCTATGCACAATTGAATATTTATTATTTTCACTTGTCCAGGATTCCTCCCATCCCTTCTCTTTATTTTTTGGTGAATTCCTCCTTTCACTGTGATCCTGGAAGGGCCACCAGTAATATTATCCTGCACATCCTGGCCACAGAACATTGGAGCTATACTAAGTTTGGCCTCCATGCCACACCATCTCCCTTGTCACAACTCTAAGGCACACAAACTAAGCAAGGTCATTAAGAATCCTTCTATAAATTTTTAATTTATTGATAGAAGAGAGAAGCTCCATCTTTCCTTCGTGAAGGCTAAGTTGGGTGGCCATATGCCTGCATTTGTCTGTATTCATGTTCTCCTCTTACTCTGACAAAAGAAGATCCAGATATGGTTGAATAGAATGAATGAGATACATAGAGAAGCAGATCCAAGAAATGGTGAAAGGAAGTCTAGACAGTACCATATGAATTGATGACATCCCTAAGTCTAGTTACAATGAATGCTTTCCCTAGTTTCATAAACCAAGTGCTCTCTCTCGCTCCCTTTCTCTTATTTTTTTTCTCTTTCCTACTGTTCTATTCTGAAATTGAGTTGAGTTGTAGTTTTATCATTTGAAAGCAACAAATCTGTTCAACACAGCACATTGCTTATTCTGGTCTTCAATAACTGCCTTCTGTATTTTTAAGCTATCACACCCATTTCCTTCTCTATCCTCAGCTATTAACCAGGAGACAGGAGACATCCTGCAACCCTGAATTTCCTTCTGGCTTTATCTTTCAGCTGCTGATGCTGTGGTGAGATGAGCCATTTGGAGGTGAGACTGAAAATTTGTCAGAGGAGTTTTCTCTGATTTTCATCTTTTTCTCATGAGCAGAAGTAGAAATTTTAGAGGTGAGTGAATATAGCCCTGTCATTTTACTAATGAGAAATCAATGTTTTGGAACTATTTCCTAAGGTGAAAGGTAGAGCTTGAGTCAAGTATGACCAAATTTATGGTCCAGGGATATTTCCTCACTGCAGCCTATCCCTCCAGTCTCACTGGGTAATTTTCCTCTCCTGGAAACTTGAAAAATATGCCTTGCTGACTTGGTTCTGGTGAGTAAGAGGAGAGTTCACAACCATATTTGGAAAATGGACCAGTCCCTCTATGATCATACATTTAACCTAATTTCATGAACTCTAAATTCTGTAAAATTAATGTGAATGACTGTGGGTCTTTCACAAAATATATTTTACTTTCCTATATCAGTTTGTCCCAAAATACTTAAAGATAGAATATTCTGTTTCTTTTTTTATTCCAAAACTAACCATCATCCTCAACTTCTGAATGGCTATTACTTTCTGAATATTTCTGATTTAATTTCTACAGAAACATTAATATTGTGTTTAAACTTTATTTCCCTGCAAGGGGCCAGCTTCTCATCAACAACTACAAAGACAAGTTATAAGCCTGAAAAATGCATTTTAAAAATAACTAAGTTAATTTGTTAACAGCATTAAAAGATTCACCACAGCATTAAAAGGTTCACGACAGAATCTTTGTTAGGAACCAAATGAGGATGGGCCACATTCTTTTTTTTTCTATAATTTTTTTATTAAGGTGTAATTGACCGATGAAATTATATTAGTTCTGGATGTGCAACATAATGAGTCCATATTTGTATACATTGTGAAATGACCACAATGAGTTTAGTTATGCCACCATATAAACTTGCATACTATGCAAAACAATGTTATTGACAACAGTCACAATATTGTACATCACATCCCTATGACTTATTTATTTTATGACTGAAAGTTTGTGTCTCCTACTCCCCTTCTTCCATTTTCCCACTCCTCAAAACCCATTCCTCTCCAATAATCATCAAATTTGTTCTCTGGAACAACCCTGAGATCATGACCCAAGCTTAACTGATTGAGCCATCCACACACCCTTGCTCAGCATAATATTCTTAAAGTCAACCCATGTTGTCACAAATGGCAAGATTTCATTTTTTTTTATGGTTGAATAATACTCGTGTGTGTGTGTATGTGTCTTTATCCATTTATCCATCCATCCATTTATAAATTTTTATCCATTTGTCCATCAAGAGACACTTAGATTGTTTCTATATCTTGGCTCTTGTGAATAATGCTGTGATGAAGATACAGGTGCAGATATCTTTTCAAATTAATGCTTTCAATTTCTTCAGATAAATACCCAGAAATGGAATTGCTACATCATTTTTTTTTGAAAAGCTGCCATACTGTTTTCCATAGTAGCTGCAGCAATTTACAATCCCATGAACAATGTATGAAGGTTACCTTTTCCCCACATCATTGCTAACCCTTGTTATTTCTTGTCTTTTTGATACTAGCCATTCAGACTGGTGTGAGGTGATATTTCATTGTGGTTTTTATTTGCATTTTCCTGATGATTAATGATGTTGAGCATCCTTTTATGTGTCTGTTGGCCATCTGCATTTAGAAAAAAATTATTCACATCTTCTGCCCATTTTTTAATCAATCACTTGGTTTTTGTTATTGAGTTGTATAAATTCTTTATATATTTCAGATATTAATCCCTATTGGATTTATAATTTGTAAATATGGTTTTCCATTCAGTAGATTGCCTTTTTATTTTACTTTGCTGATGATTCCCTTTGCTGTTCAAAACCTTTTTATTTTGAGGTAGTCTCATTTATTTTTACTTTTGTTGCCAATACCTTTGGAGTCAGATCCAAAAAAAATATCATCAAGACTAATGCCAATGTACTTGTTTTTTTTGTTAGGAGTCTTATTATTTCTGGTCTTAAATTTAAGTCTTTAATCCATTTTGAGTTTGTTTCTGTGTATGTCCTAAGACAGTGATCCAGTTTTATTCTTTTGCATGGGGATGTACAGTTTTTCTAATACCATTTATCAAAGAGACTGCCTTCTTCATTATATATTCTTGCTTCCTTTGCTGCCAGTTTTTTTTCTGGACTTTATATTCTGTTCCACTATATGTATCTGTTTTCATGTGAAAATCATACTGTTTTGTTTACTATAGCTTTGTAATATAGCTTGAAATCAAGGAACATGGTGTCTCCATCTTTGTTCTTTCTCAAGACTCACTTTGGATATTTGGGATCTTGTGTGATTCCATAAAAATTTTAAGATTGCTTTTCCATTTCAATGAAAAATGCCATTGGAATTTTGATAGAGATTGCATTGAACTTATAGGTTGCTTTGGGTAATATGAACATTTTAACAATTTTAATTCTTCCAATCCATGAGCACAGAATATCTTTCCATTTATTGGTGTCTTATTCATTTTCTTTCATCAATGTCTAGTAGTTTTCACTAACAGGTCTCTCACCTCCTTAGTTAAATGTATCCCTAGGTATTTTATTACTTTTGATGTAATTGTAAATGGGATTTTTAAAATTTTTCTGATAGTTTTGTTGTTAGTGTATAAAAATGCAACATATTTCTGTATGTTGACTTTATATCCTGCAACTCTATTGAATTAAGTTATTAGTTCTAACAGGTCTTTGCAGAGTCTGTAGGATTCTTATATACAGAATCATGTCATTCACAAATAGTGAGTTCTACTTTTTCCTTTCCAATCTGGATGCCTTTCATTTGTTTTTCTTGCTTAATTGCTCTAGCTAGGACATTCAATACTATGTTGAATGAAAGTGACAAGAGTGGGTATCCTTGTTTTATTCCTGATCTTAGAGAAAAAGCTTTCAGCTTTTTTCTATTGAATATGAAGTTAGCTGTGGGTTTGTCATACATGGTCTTTATATGTTGAGGTACAGTTCCTCTATACCCATTTTGTTGAGAGTTTTTATCATAAGTGGATGTTGAATTTTATCAAATTCCTTTTCTGTATCTATTGAGATAATCATGTTTTTATTTTTCATTTTGTTCATGTGATGTATTATGTTGATTGATTTGCAGGTTTTGAACCATCCTTTAATCCCTGGAATAAATCCCGCTTGATCAAAATATTCTTTTAACATATTGTTGAATTGGTTTGCTGTCTTGTTGAGGATTTTTACATCTATGTTCATCCAGGATATTGACCTCTAATTTTCTTTTGTGGTGTCATTGTCTTGTTTTTGTATTGGGTGATGCTGGTCAAGTAAAATGACTTTAGAAATGTTCCCTTCTCAAATACAAATCAAAACCACAATGAGATACCACTGAACACATGTCAGAATGGCCAAAATTAACCACACAGGAAACAGCACATGTTGGTGAAGGTGTGGAGAAAGGGCAACACTCTTACACTATTGGTGGGAATTCAAACTGGTGCAGCCACTCTGGAAAACAGTATGAAGATTCCTCAAAAAGTTAAAAATAGAACTACTTTACAATCCAGCCATTGACCTACTAGGTATTTCCCCAAAGTATACAAAAATACAGATTTGGGGGTTCCTGGGTAGCTTAGTCAGTTAAGCATCTGACTCTTGATCTCAGCTAAGGTCTTGATCTCAGGGTCATAAGTTTAAGTTATGTATTGGGTTCCACATTGGGCATGGAGGAAACAAAAACAGATTTGAAGGGGCACATTGATGGAGCACATCAAGGAGCACATCAAGCACCTTGATGTTTATAGCAGCATTATCAACAATAGCCAAACTATGGAAAAAGCCCAAATGTCTATCAACTGATGAATGGGTAAAGAAGTGAGGTACATACACATACACACACACACACACACACACACACACTAGAGTATCAAACAGCCATAAAAAAATGAAATCTTACCACTTTTAATGGTGTGAATTGAGTTAGAGGATATTATGCTAGGTGAAATAAAGTCAGAGAAAGACAAATATCATATGATTTCACTCATGTGAGACTTAGGAAACAAAATAGATGAATATATGGGAAGAGAGAAAAAAAGAGAGAAGGAAGCAAACGATAAGAGATTCTTAATGACAGAGAAAAAACTGAGGGTTGATTGAAGGAGGTGTTGGGGGGATGAGCTAAGTGGATGATGGGTATTTTTTTTAAAAAAAATTTTTTTTAAATTTTTTTATTTATTTATGATAGTCACAGAGAGAGAGAGAGAGGCAGAGACACAGGCAGAGGGAGAAGCAGGCTCCATGCACCGGGAGCCTGACGTGGGATTCGATCCCGGGTCTCCAGGATCGCGCCCTGGGCCAAAGGCAGGCGCTAAACCACTGCACCACCCAGGGATCCCTGGATGATGGGTATTAAGGAGAGCACTTGTTATGATGAGCACTAGGTGTTATATGTAAGTGATGAATCACTAAAGTCTACTCCTGAGACGAGTATTACATTATATGTAAACTAACTAGAATTTAAATAAAATTTAGAAGAAAAAAAACAGAAGAGTTCCTTTCTTCAAAACTTTGGTAGAATTTGAGGATAAATGTTAAATCCTCTTTGAACGTTTGTTGGAATTCACCAGTGAAGCCATCTGGTCTTAGACTTTTGTTTCTGGAGAGTTTTTTCTTAATTTTGTATTTATTTTTAAGATTTTATTTATTTGAGAAAAAAAGAGAAAAAGCATGAGCTGGCAGAGATGAAGAGGAAGAAGCAGACTCCCTGCCAATCAGGGAACCTAATGCACGGCTGGATCCCAGGATTCTGGGATCATGACCTGAGCCAAAGGCAGACACAGCCAACTGAGCCACTCATGTGCCCCTCTGGAGAGGTTTTTAATTACTGATTCAACCTCCTTGCTAGTACCAACTTTGTATTTCTTCAGGATTTAGTGTTGGGAGATTGTATGTTTCTAGGAATTTGTCCTTTTTTCTATGTTGTCCTATTTGTTGGCATATTATTGTTCATAGTTATCTCTCAAGATTCTTTGTATTTCTTTGCTATCAGCTTAAGTTCTCATCTTTGATTTCCGATTTTATTTGAGCCTTTTCTCTTTTTTTTCTTAGTGAATCCAGCTAAAGTTTCATCAATTTTGTTTATTTTTTTCAAAGAGCTAGTTCTTAACTTAATTGATCTTTCTTATTGTGTTTTAGTTTCTAATTCATTTATTTCTGCTCTAATCTTTATCATTTTCTTCCTTCTACTAACTTTGGAATTTTTTTGTTCCTTTTTTTGGTAGTTCTGTTAAGTGTTGTTTAACACAGAGTGATAGGCAGAATAGTTGTCTCCAATGATGTCCATGTTCTAATCTCCAGAATCTATGTATATGTTGTTATACGGCAAGAGGGAATTAAAGTTGCAGATGGAATTAAGGTTGCTAGTCAGTTGACCTTGAAATGAGATTGGTCTAGATTATCCAAACGGGACTGATATAACCATAAGTCTTCAAAAGTGGAGGATAGAAAAAGAAGAGTCAATTTTAGAGTCAGAGAAAGAAGTGACTGGCCATTGCTTACTCTAAAGATGGAAGGAGGTGACTTTTAGAAGCTAGAAAAGCCAAGAAAATGATTCCTCCCTAGATTCTCCAGAAGGGACACCATCCTACTGATAGCTTGATTTTAACCCTGAGAAAACCTGTTTGCACTTCTTCCTGCCAGAATTGTAAAACTCCTAATAAATGCATAGTGTTTCAAGCCACCAAGTCTGTAGTAATTTGTTACAGCAGCCATAAGATACTAATACAGACAGTGTTTTACAAAATCATATGACCATAGAACACCTAATACCTCCTATATCTTGTATCCAAATTTGGGACAAAATTTGAGGAAAATGATGGTCTCAACCCTTCTTTATTCTCTAAATTAGCCCTAACCAACAGAATATTCTGCAAAGTTTATATCTTTGCTATGGTAACCACTAGCTGGTTATTGAGCACTGGCATTGTGGCTGGTGCAACTGAGAAACTGAAATTTAAATTTTATTTTATCTTAATTAATTTAAATTTGAATAGCTAATGTGACTACTGGCTAAAGTATTGGACAATACAAGTTTAGATCAAAGTTTTCAGATTCAGTTGCTCACAGAGGCCAGTGTATATATGAGAAGCTTACCAAATATAAATAAGATAACAGCAAAAGAATTATGATGAATAGCACTTACTCTTGGTCTCAGTGTTCCAGAGCCTGATGAGAGTGAAAGAAGGGTGTTCTTCAGAGGATGTGCCTTGACAGTAAGGGAGAGAGCTACTCTGCTTTTGCCAGGTATGGCAATGAGGAAACAGACATTTATTATCAGACATAATTTTTCAAGAGAAGCTAAGAATTTGGGTTTGGGATCTTAACTACTCAGAGCCCTAAAAGTTTCAGATAAAAGCAAACATACTATGGGGCACATGAGCCTGTAGACTTCTAGTTTAGAAGCCCTGAACAAGAATGATACATTAAGTTTTCTTTTATTTTAATTCTGAGGTCCTGACCTAAGGAAAAGATGTATATGTCAGCTGTTGAGTATAGTTGTACAGACTGGGGCACTGCACACGAACACACGTGATGTGAGTCACCATTGACATTGCACACATGAAGGATGATTGCAATTATTCAGATAATTTTTTTTGCAAATGGTGGTAAAGCACTTTGTTCTAAAAAGTTCAGCACATTATGACAATTTGCCAATTGATGGAAATAAGTTGGCTTGAAGACAAGAATTTTTGTTTGTTTTTATACTGTTGTATATGGGATAGTGACAACTCTGACAAGAAGAGGTACAACTTCAAAGGAGAATATCCAGGAAGGCTGCCTATCAGATAAAATTCAGCTTTATAAACCCACTATTTGTAAACTCTGAACTTTATTTTCTTACACATTAATTAAAAAAAAAGATCTGTAATTTTCCCAGAAGGTGCCAGACCAACTTATATAGGCTGAATATTCCTGCTATGGTTTTCTTCTCAGAATGCATTCTATTTTTCATATCACTGCTCTTCAATGCATTGTCCTATTTAATTGATTTATCTTTATGGTCCCCGTGCCAGCTAACTCAGAAACCTCACATAGAATCTGCCCCATAGATTCTTATTGAAGGAATATTTTTTCTTTTGTATACCCAGTATAGGTATTCTTTTTCTTTCTAGCTCTACTTGTTTTTATTTCTCAATCCTTGTCCTTACCTCTCTCTGTCCCTGTTACCTCAGTTTCTCACTCTCTGCCTTCGTCTCTCTGACCTCACTTCTCTCACATTGTCTCTTCGTCACCTCCTGAATTGTTTCATTCTCATTTACTTTCCTTTTTCTTTTCTCTCTCACTTCTTACTCTGCTTACTATTTCCAGCTCTGTGTCTGTCTGTCTTTGATTGTCTGTCCCTTAAGTGGGGACTTGGAATCCAAAAAATTGAGACAGCAAAAGGTGTGGCCCATCAAACTTAATTTCCCAATTGTTTTTTTTTTTTTTTTTATCAGGAAGTTTCAGGCTTTTTTTCTTTCCAAGATGTGAAACATGTTGGAGAATGAATGACAGATGCTTTTAAATACAAAAAATCTTTCTCAGAAGCTTCAGGGTAAGTCCACTTGAAAAGTCATTGACCTTCAGCAGCAGGAGTTCCCTGGTGGCAGCTTTCTTCTTCCTTCTCTCTCTTTCTTTTATCTTAGAAAATAAGCTGGAAGCATCAAAGTGGAATTTCCTGCAGCAGATGAGAGTCGAACAGTGGCTTATTTTAGTTTCCACAGAGTCCACTCTTCTTGGGTCAGAAGAAGTGGTGAGCCTGGCATTCAGAGAGATGAGTCTGCTTCTAACATCACACCAACACCACCAGGGAAGACAGTTGGGCCAAGGAGGTGTAAACGAAGAAAGGAAACCGGCTGTGAATTGCTTTCTTTCAGCACTGCTTTCAGATACTCAGCTGTTAAGAAGCAGAGTTGCCATTCTGTCTAAGACAACCGTCTTTGCTAAATTATTCTGGACTGGGTCACATGGGCCATTCACAGGTGTTCAAGTGAAAGGCTTACTTTCTTTTTTTTAATTTTTCAGAAACAGAATTATTTAAAAAAGAGAAAGAAACAGAATTATTTATTTATTCATTCATATAAACAATTTTTTAGAAGCAAATTTTCTTTATTTTCTATTAAGTTCCCATTATTCTGTGATCAAATGTACACTTGGATCCAGATGTATGGCTGGCAGTGACAATAATAATTAAAAGGTCCCAGAGTCCTTTTTTTTTCTGGTGAAGTAGGTAGAAATCAGCTAGTCCTACCAACTGAACTTGATAGAGAGTTTGTTTGCAGGGGATGGATAACACCAAAGTCTTACTTTTCCATATATTATAGCTATAAGACCTCTCATTTAAATCAAAATAGAGTTCAGCAAGAGAACCTTTCTGCTGAACACTTCCTGAAGTTGGTCTCCATTTCCTTACAACCAGTTTAGAGGATTTCCTTCTTATGAGTGAAACCATATGATATTTGTCTTTTTCTGACTGGCTTATTTCACTTATGTCTATACCACATCTTCCTTTTTTTAATAAAGATTTTATTTATTTATTCCTGAGAGACAGAGAGAGAGAGGCAGAGACATAGGCAGAGGGAGAAGCAGGCTCCCTGCAGGGAGCCCGATGCCGGACTTGATTCCAGGACCCCAAGATCATGTCCTGAGCCAAAGGCAGATACTCAACCACTGAGCCACCTAGGTGTTCCTACAACTTAATTTTTAAAATTTTAACTTTAACTTTTTAAAAATGTATTTATTCTTTTTTTTGTGTATTTTTTATTGGAGTTCGATTTGCCAACATATAGTATAACACCCAGTGCTCATCCCATCAAGTGTCCCCCTCAAGCCCGTCACCCAGTCACCCCATTCCCCCATCCACCTCCCCTTCCACTACCCCTTGTTCGTTTCCCAGAGTTAGGAGTCTCTCATGTTCTGTCACTGTCACTGATTTTTCCCACTCATTTTATCTCCTTTCCCCTATAATCCCTTTCACTATTTTTTACATTCCTCATGAGTGAAACCATATAATGATTGTCCTTCTCCAATTGACTAACCTCACTCAGCATAATACCCTCCAGTTCCATCCATGTCGAAGCAAATGGTGGGTATTCGTCCTGATGGCTGAGTAATATTCTGTTGTATACATAAACCACATCTTCTTTATCCAGTCATCTTTTGATGGACACTGAGGCTCCTCCCCCAGTTTGGCTGTTGTGGACATTGCTGCTATAAACATTGGGGTGCAGATGTCCTGCCGTTTCACTGCATCTGTATCTTTGGGGTAAATCCCCAGCAGTGCAATTGCTGGGTCTCAGCTCTATTTTAACTCTTTGAGGAACCTCCACACAGTTTCCAGAGTGGCTGTACCAGTTCACATTCCCACCAACAGTGCAAGAGGGTTCCCTTTTCACCGCATCCTCTCCAACATTTGTTGTTTCCTGCCTTGTTAATTTTCCCCATTTTCACAGGTGTGAGGTGGTATCTCATTGTGGTTTTGATTTGTATTTCCCTGATGGCAAGTGATGTGGAGCATTTTCTCCTGTGCTTGTTGGCTTTGTGTATGTCTTCTTCGGTGAGATTTCTGTTCATGTCTTTTGCCCATTTCATGACTGGATTGTTTGTTTCTTTGCTGTTGAGTTTAATAAGTTCTTTATAGATCTTGGATACTAGCCCTTTATCTGATATATTTTCAAATATCTTCTCCCATTCTGTAGGTTGTCTTTTAGTTTTGTTGACTGTTTCTTTTGCTGTGCAGAAGCTTTTTATCTTCCTCCAACTTTTTTTAAAAAAGGTTATACCACATCTTCTTTATCCATTTATCTATTGATGGACACTTGGGCTGATTCCATAATTTGGCCATTGTAAATAATGCTGCAATAAACAGGGATGGATATATCTGTTTTCCCCCATCACATATATATTGTTTTATATGGTACAAACTAAACTTTTTGTCTTCACTCTTAATTTTTAATATTTTAATTCAAATTCAATTAGTTAACATATAGTGTAATGTTAGTTTCAGGTGTATGATATAGTGATTCAGCTTCCATACAACATCCTGTGCTCATCACAAGTGTACTCCTTAATCCCCTTTACCTATTTACCTACCCCCTACCTCCCCTCTGATAACCATCAGTTTTTTTCTCAAAAGTTAAGTGTCTGTTTCTTGATTTCATTCTCTCTTTTTTCCCTTTGCTCGTTTGTTTTGTTTCTTAAATTCCTCATACGAATGAAATCATGTGGTATTTGTCTTTCTCTGACTTACTCTGCATCGTATTATACTCTCTAGCTCCTTCTATGTTGTTGCAAATAGCAAGATTTCATTCTTTTTTATGGCTGAGGAATATATATATATATATATATATATATATATATATCCCCATTCGTGAGTTAGTGGACACCTGGGCTACTTCCATAATTTGGTTATTATAGATAATGCTGCTATAAACATTGGGGTGTGTGTATCCCTTTGAATTAATATTATGTTCTTTGTATAAATACCTAGTAGTACAATTGCTAGATCCTAGGGTAGTTCTATTTTTAACTTTATGAGGGAATTCCATACTGTTTTCCAGAGTGACAGCTCCAGTTTGCATTCCCACTAACAGTGCAAGAGGGTTCCCCTTTCTTCACACCCTTGCCTCATCCATTATTTTTGTATTTTGATTTTTGCCATTCTGATAGATGTGAGGTGGTAACTCATTGTAGTGTTTTTTCTTAAGATTTTATTTATTTATTCATGAGAGAGACACACACACACACACAGAGATAGAGAGAGAGAGTGAGAGAGGCAGAGACACAGGCTGAGGGAGAGGCAGGCTCCATGCAGGGAGTTTGACGTGGGATTCGATTCCGGGTCTCTAGGATCATGCCCTGGGCTGAAGGCAGTGCTAAACAGCTGGGCCACCAGGGGTGCCCTCTTTGTAGTTTTGATTTGCAAAATTGATGATGATAAGTGATGTTGAGCATCTTTTTATGTTGGCCATCTGTATGTCTTTTTTGAAAAAAGGTCTATTCATGTCTTCTGCCCATTTTTAATTAGATTATTCATTTTGGGGGTGTTGAGTTTTATAAGTTCTTTATAGATTTTGGATACTAACCCTTTAATCAGATGTGTCATTTTCAAATATCTTCTCTCATTTCGTAAGTTCCTTTTTACTTCTGTTGATTGTTTCCTTCACTGTGCGGAAGCTCTTTATTTTGATGTAGTCCCAATAGTTTATTTTGCTTTTGTTTCCCTTGTCTCAGGAGACATATCTAGAAAAATGTTGTTATGACTGATGTCAGAGACATTACTGCCTGTGCTCTCTTTTTAGCATTTTTATGGTTTTAGGACTCACATTTAAGTCCTTAATCCATTTTGAGTTTATTTTTTTTGTCTGGAATACTTTTTTTTTAATTAAAATTTCTGCTTTGCTTATATTTGATTGAGCAAAGCTGGAGATTCGGTAGGTAAATATACATGCTCTCTCTTGCTCTTTCATGCTTCAACCTCGCTGGCCCTTTTTATTCTCTTGAATTTTTCACATTTTTTTCTTACTCTTTATTTTTCATGGAATGCTCCTTCTTATCATTTTCAACTACTTCACTTCTGCTTGTCCCTCAGTTCTCTGGTGTCACTCCCTTTGGGAAACCCTCATGGGCTTTCTATTATAACATTACATAGCCTTCCAAATATGGGATTTCTTTTTTTATTTTTATTTTTATTTTTTTTTTCAAATATGGGATTTCAACCATATGGGAAATCCACCTTTCCTTCATATATTTGTCCTGGTTGTGATTTAATATTTCTTTCTGTGATTATCTGATTAATATCTGTCCCTCCTGCTAGTCTATAAGCTACACAAGGGCTAATATGGGTTACTTTTATTTGGTGTTTAGCAATGAGCTTAGTACATGGTAAACATTCAACAAATATTTGTTGAGTGAGTAAATAGGTGAATGAAAAACAGGACCAGAGTTGCCATCTTACATCCCCATGTGTATGCACCTAATCTGAGCTGGTCTGCCCAAGACCCACTGACCATCAACCCTAATTCCCCACATGGTTCCATTTCTACTCCAACAAGATGAAAGAAACAATCATGAACCAGGAGAAGCTCACCAAATGATAAGCACAAGTGGGCATTGGTGGGAAAGGAACTGTTTGTAGCCCATAAAATGGCCACAGCAGATGATAAAAAAACTTCAGTTCTCTTTAAAGAAGTTAGGGGTAAACAATATCTCTGATGTTAAAGAAGTGAATATATTCACAAACCAAGGAATCCACTTGACAACCCTAAAGTTCAGACAACTCTGGCAGCACTTTCAGCCTTCCAGGCCATGCTGAGACTAAGCAGCTGACAGAAATGCTACCCAGTAGCTTAGACCAACTTGGTGCAGACAGCCTGACTAGTTTAAGAAGATTGGCTGAAGCTCTGTCCACACAGTCGGTGGATGGAAAAGCACCGTTTGTTACCGGAAAGAAGGAGGATGATGAAGTTCCAGATCTTGTGGAGAATTTTGATGAGGCTTCCAAGAATGAAGCAAACTGAATTGAGTCAACTTCTGAAGAAGATAAAACTTGAAGAAGTTATTGGGAACTGCTATTTTATATATGACTGCTTTTTAAAATTTTGTTCATAGATCTGATAAAATCTAGATCTCTAATATTTTTTTTTTAATTTTTTTTTTTTTTTTTTATTTATGATAGTCACAGAGAGAGAGAGAGAGAGAGGCAGAGACACAGGCAGAGGGAGAAGCAGGCTCCATGCACCGGGAGCCTGATGTGGGATTCGATCCTGGGTCTCCAGGATCGCGCCCTGGGCCAAAGGCAGGCGCCAAACCGCTGCGCCACCCAGGGATCCCTAGATCTCTAATATTTTTAAGCCCAAGTCCTTTGGACACTGCAACTCTTTTCAAGTTTTTGCTTATACACAATTCATTCTTTGCAGCTAATTAAGCTGAAGAAGCCTGGGAATTAAATTTGAAATAAGGTTAATAAAGTTCTTTGCCTAGTAAAAACAAAAAAACAAAAAAGAGGACCATAGCCTTTGCAGTGTCATTGAATCAACCTAGCCAGGATCTTTGTTTTTGTTTAATAATCACAAGGAACAACATAGCAAGTAGGTACAGGCCAGTGAGGCCCAGGAAGAGAGACATCCTTGCGGTGGACACTCCAAGGGCCATTAAAGGTGACTCTCCGAGAGGCAAAGGAAAGGGAGAGGCTCAGAGAAAGAAAGGTCAGTGGCGCTGGTGAAACCAATTGAATTCCTACCCATAGATAGGATCAAGCTGCCACTGCTTGGGAGCTTCCAAGCATCTAGAATTTTGTATATCCAAAGTATATTTTGAAAAGAAAGCAATTATAGCAGCTTGGAGTGCAAACCTTTATGAGAGGCTCATAGAGGCAATGAAAATGATCCATTTCATGAAAATGAAATCCATTTCCAATGAAAATGAAATCCATCCATTTCCAATGAAAATGATCATTTTCATGATCCATGGATCATGAGTTGAGTGAAGATGGATCAAAGGTTTCTTGCATCTAAATGCAAAGGCTAATAAATGCAGGTGAAACATTAGAGATTGCAATTGGAGAATGATGCAAAATCACAAGAAAATTGTAAAATATTCATAACAACAGCGTTGAGGTCAAATTTCAGAGGCAGCAAGAGTGTGCAGCTATTGTACCCCCAATAACTGCATCCTGATCAGACTATTCCTGTAATAAAGTATTGAACAGAGAGGGAGTCTCCTTTTGTTTTTAACAATTTTGTGAGTTAGGTTTTTCAGTCTTGTGGACTGTGTGATCCTCCTAATAACTTTCCTGACAACATTCCAACGAATTATTTTTCTATTTGCCCACAATCAGCTCTTCTTGCTTGTAAATAAGAAAACTTGCCCTATGAAATGTGACAGAAAAAGCTAGGAAAAGGCTCTGTCTAGTGGACTCCTTGAACACCAGTCAAACCAAATGTAGTGTCCTGCAGTGGAAGAGATGGGAAAGTGGGGATGCTCTTGGCAGATCAGCAAAACTTCAGCATGTAGAAATTTCACAACAAACCCCTTGTGGTGGAAGCTTTCCTTTGTGGCATGATAATTCTTTGGAAATAAGAATGAGACCCACTAGATTGCTTGCATGACAAAATTCCTGCTTCCCCAAATTCAAAAGGATAATCTAATTCAGTGGTTTTTCAGTGGGGGCAGTTTTACTCCCAAGGGGACATTTAGCAATGTCTGGAGACATTTTTGATGTTACAGCTAAGGAAGGGAGTTGCTACTGGCATCTAGTGAGTATAGGCCAAGGATGTTGCAGAACATCCTACAACACACAGGGAAGTCCCCCATGATGGAGAATTATCCAGCCAAAACTATCTAGTCTGTGTATCACTCCTGAGAAATTCTGGTCTAAATAATGTGACTGAAACTCTCTTGCTTCTTAGGGAAGTTTTGTACTGGAAAGAAAATCTTGTATTGGAAAATGTTAAACTTCATATTTTGAGGTAGTATATAGAACTGCATTGTCCAGCATAGTAGAAACTAGCTATTGAGCATTTGAACTATGACTAGTCTGAATTGAGATTATGCATATGTGAAATACACACTGGGTTTCTTAGTATGCAAAAAATGTAGAGTATCTCATAATAATTTTAAAATATTGTATACATGTTGAAATTATAATTTTTGAAATATTGAGTAAAATGAAATAAGTTATCAAAGTTAATTACACCTGTTTCATTTTACTTTTTTTTCATATGGATTACTAGAAAATTTAAGTTACATATATGTGGCTCATCTCATATTTCCATTGGATGTCTCTGGCCTGGAAAAGGAGAAGCTAGTGAATTAAAGATTTTTGGACAAAGGAAATTCTGCTCATATTGAAAAGAACAAAAGCTAAAAGAAATAATCTTTCATTTATCCTTTAATTTTTCTACCCAGTAGACATTTTTTAAAAGTAGTCTCCATGCTGAGTGTGGATCCTAACATGGTGCTTCAATTGATAACCCTGAGATCAAGACCTGAGCTGAGATCAACCGTTGGATACTTAACCAACTGAACCATCCAGGTGCCCCCAATAAACATTTTTGAACACATGCTATGTACTAATCATTTGGCATATTAAAGATCAGAATCTCTTCCTTTGTGAAGAACTCATAGTCTATTAAAGAAGTCAGAGAATTAAGAAAAGGGATTGCATAAAAATTTGTATATTACTGAGTATGTATAGAGAAAAGTATGATTAGCTATTTAAATGAGTCAGGGAGCATAAAGAGGTGATGAAGTTTCATTAGGATCTGTCCTTTGACATCTTCAAGTGTTATCTGACTATTCGCTTTTCTGAGACTCACCACTTGAAATGTGATTTTTTCCTCTCTCTGCTAACACTCTGCCTAACTTAAATGACTAAACCTTCCTGGGAGCATTGTAGCCCAAAGAGATGCCTCATAATTTGGAACTTTTAAAGGTGTTAATTTGTTGATACTGAAACAGAGGTACACAAATATGCTTATTTAATGCAAGAATGACCATTCTAAAGGTCTCATTCAATTAAGTCCTGCTTGTAACTCTTTCTTGGATTGTAGGCCAATGCAGTAACACACAGGTTCTGTATTAATTTCTTCACTAATGATCTAACTGCCCTCTGTTCACTCTAGGCCTTTGCACTTCATATTCCCTTTGCACCTTTCCACACTGCCCTTCGCATGATAATCTTTTAGCCTTTAAGTTTCTCTCTTTCTCTTTCTTTCTTTCTTTCTTTCTTTCTTTCTTTCTTTCTTTCTTTCTTCTTTCTTTCTTTCTTTCTTTCTTTCTTTCTTTCTTTCTTTCTGATTTTATTTATTTATAGATAAATATTCACACAGAGCACACACAAGTAGGGGGAGCAGCAGGCAGAGAGAGAGGGAGAAGCAGGCTCCCCACTGAGCAGCAGAGAGCCTGACATGTGGCTTGATCCCAGGACCCTGGGATCATGACTCGAACCAAAAGCAGATGACTAATTGACTGCGCCACCTTGTCTCTAGGTTTCAATTTCAATGCTACTTCCTCTGGTAAGCTGTCTCTGACAACTGCCACCCTACAAAATTATGTGCTCCTTCTCCTAGAGCATTGTCTTCTGAGAGAGCCCTTCTCACAGTGTATTTTAATGGTGGTTCAGTGTCCCATCTTCTTTATTAGACTGTGAGCTCTAAATGGCTGTTTTTGAATCTCATTTGCTCACCTTCATGTCCTTAGCATTCAGCCCCAAGTGTGACACATAGTATGCCTTAGGTTAGGTTCCCCAAAGCAGATACTAGGGTGAGGACTTGTGTGCAGATTATTTTATTAGAAAGTGTTCCCAGAAGTAAGAGAGTGGGGAAAACAAAACAGTGTGGGGCAGAAGCCCAGCAAGGGTGTAATTTCAGGTGATTTCCCACCTGATGAGAAGATGTGGTAAATTACCTCATCCTGATCTCAGTGAGAGCTCTGGAATCTTACAACTCCTATTTTTCCCGGCCCAAGTCAAGAGTTAGCTTTCCACTAGTCAATCATTGGAAATGAGCTCTTTGGGGGTCATAACTTGTAGCCCCTTCTGGTTCTCTGCCTTTGCAGGGAAAGTCAGCAAAGTGACTCTCATAGCCCAAGGAAGTTTTATGAAGAAGGTAGCAGGGGCAGGCCATTAAAAGCAAAAACACAGATGTTGGAGAAGGGGTGCACAAAATTTGTAAAGGAAATCTCAGAGATCCAAATGGAGCAAAGTCAATGTCTGCTACATAGTAAATGTTAAAAATTTTTTTGTTGTTGTTGGATGGATAATTTAAAAATCCTCTTTCAGATTGACTGGCAAAGCACAATTAATCCAAGCAGCTATGTGGATATTTATACTTAATATACTTGACAAAAGTAGCAAATATAGGGTTTTTGGCTTGCTAACTTTGGACTTGAAGAAATCTGTATATCATTTTATATAGAATGAGTGATCAGCAATTGATTGATCTACTGGATTATAGTTTTAAGAAAAGCTTAAATGAACATATTAATTATGAATCTATATGCTTTTAAGGGGGAAGTTAGAATCTTTCAAAAACATTTGTCTAATATTTTACCCGATTTTAAAGAAAGAAGCTACAATGTTTATCTATAAATCTTTTCTTGATACTACAGTTATAGAACTATTTTGTTTGCCAAACCAATAGCTGAACCCTTTATGGTTTAACTAACAGATATGACCAATATAGAAAATAACTTTAGTATTGTCATAGAAAATAACTTCAGTATTATCATAATATGACATAATTATGACAATTGTAAAAGAGAATTGTAAAAAAAAAGTTTAAAGTGATATGGCATTTTACTCTGATCTCAGGGCTAAATAGAAAAACCTGCTGAATGAAATCTTTGACCAGTATTTTAAAATTTATATGGCAATTGTAATGCTTCCCTTGAATTTATATTATGGTGCTGCACCTGGTAGAGGGATAATGCATCATGAAAACAGTTCGGTCTCAGTAGGATGGCTTCTGATGGAGGCTTACACTCCCAGAGTTTGTCTTTAAACCTGAGAGCCTACCAAAATATAAATCATGTGGTGTTTACTACAGAAAAAAGAAAGTCACAAGGGAGTGATCAATGTAGTGGAGATTGTGGAATGAATGATTTCAGATCAAGTACATGATCCTTCCTGTAGCCGGAATCTTATTTTTAATACTTTTCACAGATATCAGCACAGTGCATGATTATTTACAGCTGTACTGACTCTACTTCTCATTTTATTGCTTTAGTAAAGTAAACTTTTTTTTGGAAAATGGAATTTAAAATTGGGATAAATTAAGGGGCAAGTAATTCAATCTGGGATAAATCACAAATATCACCTCAGATTTTGCCTTTACCTTTCTACCTCCTTGTTAATGAGCAATGAAATTATTTTATCAGAAGAGTGTTGGAAAACACATATTAATACATATTCCCTGTTTTCTGCAATGTTCCTTTAATATGGTTGTGGATGAACACCGCCTACAATAAAAAAAGGAATATTTACACATCCCATGTAAAACTAATATTATAGCCTTGTATAACAAAAACATTAAAATTTGCATATGTATAGTGGTAAAGTAGTTCTTTAATTAAAAAAAACAAGAAATTATGAAATCAGGTAATAAGACAGAGGAGTATTTGTATAGAAAAGGAATCAATACATTTTGAAAATAACTCCAATCAATGAAACAAACTTTAGACTGCACCCAGGTAAAGAATGAGAGAAATGGAAAGGAGTTGTGAGTAATCCACTTTGAAAATAGCAGGGAGAGATGGAATCAAATATTAAACAGCAGTTGAGAGCTATGGAAATAATTGAGAACCTTTCATATATGCTTAATAAGGTTTCTGAAGGAAGAGAATGGAAAGAATTTTGAAGAAACAAGATTTGAAACACTAGTGGCAGGAACAAAGGCAGAGTACTCAGGAAGGAAGGGCACTGTAAATAGGGGCTGGGATAAAAATACTTACCCTATACTGGGTATTAAAACAGCAGAATGTTAAGAGAAAAAGAGATTCTTAAAAGCTACTACAGAGTAGCTAGACAGACTAACTAGAATGTCAATTAATGAGACAGCCAACTTCACATCATTAACAAGAGATGCCAAAAACGGTGATGGAATCTCTTCAAAATAGTGAGGGAAAATATCTGATGACTTACACTTTTATATCCAGCTAGATTATCATGAAAGAGGGAGGCAGGTGTAAGAGACATTTTAGACATACAACCACTAGGAGAGTTTTTCAGCCATAGTCTCTCCTGAAAGGAATATTAAATCATCTTCTTCAGTAATAAGAAAGTTACACCTTGAGGAGAGTGAGATACAAGAAATTAAATATATAAGCACAGAAATTTTATATGAAATTTTTATAATAGTAATTAACTTTTGGATATAAAAACAATACAGAACAAATATTATGTGTTAATAAAAAAAGAAGAAGAATATTCTAGGAAGCAGTGACAAGAGGGGTACATTGTTTTGTGGAAAATTAAAGGGTGTTAAGATCAGCATCATTTTCAAAAGGAAGAAAGGAATCTTGAATAGCTTCAAATGTAGAAAAATGAAGACCCAAATAAGTATGTTAAATAATTTAAGAGTAACCTCCATTATTCTCCAGCAGAGGGACAAAAAAAGAATGTCCAAATATTTATTAACTTAGCAATATTAAATAATTTATTATTTAATATAAGTTAAATAAAATGGCACAAGACAGAAAGAAGGTGAAAAATAAGATGGTGAAAAAAGAGTAGTTTACACCACAATACCCATTGATCCCTTTGATTCCTCTGATGATAGCCTCAGTCCTTCTCAGTTTTGTCTATGGAGGTATAGAAATAAGAACATGTGATTTCACATATCAGCATGTTTTTAATCATCTTGGTAGCTCTTTCTGACTCTGGTCTCTGCACTAGAGAATATTCTAGTATCTCTTTATGGTCCTACTCACAGATGCACTGTTAATCTTTACTCCTCAGTGGAATCTGAAATTAGAACTAGAGGACTTGGTGGAGGCCTCATATTCTCTTTCATCTGCTTTTCTTTTCCATCTTCACCTATCCCCCTGAGGTCTGCAATCAGTTTCCCAGGAAAGCAATGCCAATTAAAACCTCCAAGAGGGCATATTCTTTGAACCTCAAATCAGATCACATGATCTATCTGATAAGTATTGGTTCCTATTGGAAATAGGGAATCATGTATTCTTATTAGAGATGAAAACAGAGCAATACTTATGACTTATGATCATAATAAACCATAGGAAGAAAATAAATGTATATTAACTTATTAAAATGAGAGGAAGATAAAACATACCTGATTTTCTAGATAATTAATAAATGTACTGAACCTTGAGCAGCCAAGTTATCCAGATCATTGCACTAGCTACTCTAGAGACATATTTACCCATATACATATGATTTCCATCTCGTCATACTATTTAATATCATAAAACTTGATTGGAAAAATAAATATCCTTTTTTTCAAACTAGAAAAATCTTAATTTGTTACATTTACTGATTTTAAGATTAGTTATATTTTGTCAGAACATATGGATAGAACAGAAAAGATTAATAAACATACTACTTGAGACAACCACTATTAAAAGTTTGGAATATTTTTTCTTTCAGTCTTTTATTTAAGTTCTTGAAAAAATGTTGGCTCTCCCTTTTGCTACAAAAGAAATGTAATCTTTAGTAGGTTTCTGTATTATACTTGGAATCTTCAGTGACAAGCTTATGGCAAGGACTCTGAATGGTTGGATGTTTGGATGGGTGGATGGATGTATAAATGAATGGAGTCATGAATAAGTGAGTAGAATGTGAATGCAGTTCATCAGGGAAAAATCATGTATTCAAATTCAGGCATCAATCACAGAGAATCTAATGAACAAAGGATGAAATAGAATAAGTTATTAAGGTGGGTTATAGGTGGAGTAATCTAAATGTCAAGAAATAACAGTGCCCACTTTACTCTCAAAATGACAGCCACCAATCCCAAATACAGAATTCATACTTTGGAGAAAAAATGGAGCAATTTTCAAATGAGTACTAATGTCAGCTCTGTCATCTGTTTGCATCTCAGCCTATGGAATTACACACAGCATGTGCAGGAATGATACCTAGAGAGCTTTAGAGAGTTTCCCCATTCTGTGGTATTACTGTTCAGTTTACATTATAAAATGACACAATTGCCTATAATATAAAGGATACTTGTGTTAAGCTGGACTTCTCAGATTCTTCTCCCCTCCCCCAGCTTCACTAAGATATAATTGACATATGACATTGTGTAAGTTTACTATATTCAACATAATGATTTGAAATACGTATATATTACATAATGATTACCACAGTAAGTTTAGTTAGTGTAACCATCACTTCACATATTTACATTTTTTGGTATGTAAAGTGAGAACTTTTAAGACTTACTCTCAGTACTTGCAAGTGTACAATACAGTATTGTTAACTATAGTCACAATAATATAATGGTGTATATTACATCCCCAAAATTTATTCATCTTATAACTGGAAGTTTGTACTCTTTAACTATCTTTACTCATATGTACCCCACCCACACCTTCCCAATCCTGGCAACCACCAATCTGTTCTCCGTTTTTATGAATGTGTTTTTTTTAGATTCCACATGTAAGTGTGGTTTTTTAGATTCTACTTGTATAGTATTTGTCTTTCTCTGATTTATTTCACTTAGCATAATCCCCTCAACTTTCATCCATGTTGTTGCAAATGACAGGATTTCCTTTTTTATGACTGAATCTATTCCACTATATACGTATAGTATATATTCTTTATTTATTCATCTGTTGATAGACACTTAAGTTGTTTCTATGTCTTGGCCATTGTAAACACTGCAATGAACATGGGGGTGCAGATATTTCTTTGAGATAGTGATTTAATTTCCTATGGATATATACTCAGAAGTGGGTTGCTGGGTCATGTGATAGTTCTATTTTTAATTTTCTGAGAAACCTCCATGCTGTTTTCCATAGTGGCTACACCAATTTACATTCTTACCCACAGTGCACAAATGTTTCCTTTTCTACACTTCCTTGCCTATACTTGTTATTTCTTGTCTTTTTGATAATAACCATTCTAACCAGTGTAAGGTGATATCTCATTGTGATTTTGATTTGCATTTCCCCAATTATGATTAATAATGTTGAGCACTTTTTATGTCCCTGTTGGCCATTTGAATATCTTGTTTGAAATAATGTATTCAGGTCCTTTGCCCATTTTTAAAACAGATTATTTGTTTTTTGCTATTGAGTTGTGTAAGTTCCTTATATAATATGGATATTAACCCCTAATCAGGTATGTGGTTGCAAAGATTTTCTCCCATTCTGTAAGTTGTCTTTTCATTTTGATGATTTTTTTTTCTATATAGAAGTTTTTTAGTTTGATGTAGTTCCCATTTGTATATTTTTGTTTTAGTTATTTGTGCTTTTGGTGTTATATCCAAAAAATCATTGCAATAAAGTTGCTTTCCCCTGATGTTTTCTACTAGGAGTTTTATCGTTTCAGGTCTTCCAGTAAGTATGTAATCTATTTAAGTTATAGAGAGATGAATATTTTTTCCTATTGATGTCTTCTTTGACTCATTGGTTGTTCAGGAATGTGTTTTTGAATTTCTATAAATCCATACATTTGTGAATTTTCCTGTTCTTGTCCTGTTATTCATATTTAGCTTCATACCACTGTAGCCAGAAAATGTATTTGATATAATTTCTATCCTTATGAATATGTTGAAACTTGTTTTGTGGTCTTATCTATGATCTATCCTAACGAATGTTCAGTATGCTTGAGAAAAATATGTATTCTGTTGCTATTGGATATAATGTTCTGTATATGTCTCCCAGCTTCACTTGGACTATAGTATTGCTCAAGTCTACTATTTCCTGATCTATTCTCTGCCTGGATGATCTATCCATTGTTGAGAGTATGGTTTTAAAGTCTTCAACTTTTATTGCATTGCTGTTTATTTCTCCTTTTAGTTCTGTTAGTATTTGCTATATAGATTTACGTGTTCCAATGTTGAGTACACGAATATTTATAATTATTATTTTTTCTTAATGGCTTGACCTCTCTATAGTTATGTAATGACCTTCTTTGTTCCTTTTGTCCATTTTTAGCTTAAAGTCTGCTTTGTCTGATATGAATTTTTTTTGTTTGTTTTTTTGTTTTGTCTTTTGATATGAATATTGTTATTTCTACTTTCTTTTGATTACCATTTGCTTGAAATATCTTTTTCCATCCCTTTATTTGAAGTCTATGGAAGTCCTTAAAGCTGAAGTAAGTCTCCTGTAGGCAGTATATTGTTGAATCTATTCTTTTTATCCATTCAGCCATTCTGTCTTTTGATTCAATAATTTAATCCATTTATATTTAAAGTAATTATTGATAGGTAAGGACTTACTATTGCCAATTTGTTAATTGTATCTGACTGCTCTGTAGATCCTTTGTATTTTGCTTCCTCTCTTGCTGTCTTCTTTTGTGATTTAATGACTTTTTATAGCAATATGATTTGGCATTATCTTAATCTTTTGAGTATCTACTATAGGTTTGTCCTTTGTGGTTACCTTGAGGCTTACATAAAATATCTTATATTTATAAATTCTATTTTTGGCTAATAACAACATATTCAATAGCTTACAGAAAATATATACTTTTACTTCTTCTCCCTCTCATATTAGTTTATTGATATTATGTTTTTTAATATCAAATAACAAATTAATATAATAACAAATATTACTGTAATAACAAATAATAAATTATGGTAGTTATGGTTAATTTTAATATGTTTAATTTTAACTTTTTAACTAAAATTGAGGTGATTTATATATCACCATTACAATATTAGAGAATCGGAGTTTGGCTATATATTTACTATTCTTAATGAGTTTTACACATTCATGTTTTCTGAAGTTAATTGAATTATTTTAAATTCAATTTAAAATGACCTTTTCATGTTTCCCTTTAGACAGGTCTAGTGGTGATGAACTCCCAGTTTTTGTTTGATTGGGAAAGTTTCTCTTTTTTTCTATTCTGAAGGACAACATTGCTGGGTATAGTATTTTTCATTTTCAGGGCACCCCCCCCACACACACACACACTTTTTGAATATGTCATTCTACTCTTGCCTGGCCTGAAAAATTTCTGTTGAGAAAAATGCTAATAGTCCTTTTAGGGTTTCCTTGCATGTGACCTGTCACCTTTATCTTGCTGCTTTTGTAATTCCCTGTCTTTGACTTTTAACAACTTAATTATAATGTATCTTAGTTTTGTCTTTTTCAGACTTAACCTATTTGGGGTCTTTTGGGCCTTGTGAATCTGGATGTTCATTTCTCTCCTCATGTTTAGGAAGTTTTCAGCCATTATTACTTTAATAAACTTTTTGTCCCTTTCTCTTTCTCTTCTCCTTTATACTAAGTGGTTAAGGACATAGAATATGACTGGGAAATCTTAATAGATGTGATTGAATAAATGATTATCTCTAATATCATGCCATAGGCCTCCTTCCTCCCTATTGTTATTTTTATTAGAAAGAAAATTAGATGAAGACATGATTGCCTCTATATCAATATTTCTGATGACATAAATTGTAGGTAGGTGATATCAGTGTTAAATAAATCAAAATTAAAATTGATCATAAGAAATTGGACTATGGACCAAAGTGATCCATATGAAATTTAATTTTAAAAACTTATTGTTGGAGAAGAATATCAACAATTCAGTACAATACAAAGATGGGCTAGGGTAGACTAGACAACAACTCGTGAAAAACACAGATTTTATAAGCCATCTGGTCACCGCAGGCTAATATTATACATAGACTGCTATAAAAGCAAATATGATCTTAGGAATTAGAAATATTATATTACATTAGAAAGTATGCCGAAGACTTGTTTGTTTCAACTTAAAGAGAAACATCTGAATTGCTGTTGATGTCCAGTTTGGAATATAATAATGCCTTCTGAGGCAGTGAGCCACGTGCCATTGGTAAAGTTCGAGGCAATCTTGTAAGTTCACCTAAAGATAAAATTCATTTAGTAGGAAGATTGAACTAGGTGATTTAAAGATTGTTTCAATTCTAAGGTTCTAAGGTTTAAGTGGAAATTCCGTGAACTTCAGTTTATGTTATCTGTGAAATGAGAGGGTTTTCAGAACAACTAAGGTATATCTACATAAAGTTTTGTGTAAAAATATTGACATGTTTAGGCAAGTTTAAAATGAATAAAATCCATGGTTTGTCACAACTAAAGATTTTCTAAATTATGCTATTATTTTAATTTTTATCCTCATCTAATTAATGTACCTTTTTGGAACTTTATAAAATGACAAGGTATTTGTCAGAATGATTCACTCAGTTCTTTTGTTTTAAAAAAGGGAGCACAATTTTTATTTTATTTTTTGTCTAATTTGAGAATATTTGGGTTTTCTCATACCATCAGGCAACTAGGAACCCCAGTTTTCCAGTCTTCAGCTAGATCGTGAAAGGAAAACTGAAACCAAAGACATCAGGCCTTTCTAAAAAAGCTTTTTTAAGACTGGTCCCACTAAATAGGCCTAGAATTCTCTAGAACAGGAGTTTTCAAAATATGGTCCATGGGCCCCTGGGGTACTCAAGGCCCTTTCAGGAAGTCAATGAGGTTAAAATTATTTTTATAATTATATAAGACAATATTTGCCGTTTGTATTTTGATATTGTGCTGACAGTATAAAAGCTATGGTATATAAAACTAAGCTCAAATCAAGACAGTTCCACCAAACTGTATTAGTATCATGTATTCTTCATTGCCACGCACACAAATGTCAATTCTATTTAAGAATGTCTTTTATGAAGCAATAAAATTGTTAATCTTATTAAATAACCTTAGAGTATACTTTTTAAATATTCTGAGTGATATAATGGAAAGTATGCATAAAGCACTGTATGCTTTGGGTTTAAAGCTGTCAACAGATGAATGGATAAAGAAGGTGTGGTGTATATATATATATATACATACGTATGTATATATGTGGTATATACATATATATACACATACATACAATGGAATATTGCTCAGCCATAAAAAATGAAATCTTACCATTTACAGTGATATAGATGGAACTAGAGGGTATTATGTTAAGCGAAGTAAGTCAATCAGGGAAATAAAATTCTCATAGGATTTCACTCACATTTGGAATTTAAGAAACAAGACAGAGGATCATAGGAGAAGAGAGGGAGAAAGAAAATAAGACAAAATCAGGGAGGGAGACAAACCACAAGAGACTCAACTATAGGAAACAAAGCAAAGATTGCTAGAGGGGTGGTAGGTGGGGGGGATGGGGTAACTGGGTGATGGGCATTAAGAAGGACACATGATGTAATGAGCAGTGGATGTTATATGCAACTGATGGATACCTGAACTCTATCTCTGAAACTAATAATACACTATATGTTAATTAATTGAATTTAAATAAAATAAAATTTTTAAAAAAGAAAGACAAGGAAAACAAACAAAAAGTTCCATTTTTACTTGAAAAATCTATTAACAAAAAAGGAAAATCTATTAACAGACAAAATATGATTATTTAGATTTGAGTATCCAAAATATTTTCTCAAAAATAAAGTAAGCTGTCACGTAAGTTTTCAAGTGAAAATTAGAATTTTAGAAAACTTGCATCATATATGTGATCTTGACATTTTCCAAAGGTTTTTCTGATGAGATCAGTGGTGATAACAAAAAATATTATTTTTTGATATTGTATAATAAAATGTGTCAACGTTTTGAACATCTGCATAGCTCAGTGAACCAGTATCTTCCAAATGACCATGATGTTATAAAATCATTCATGTTAAAGTGATTCTTGTACTCATTCAGAGTACAAGAAATGTCAACAAAGTTTAATGTGATAGATTATGCAAAGTTCACTGAGATTGTTTTGGAGTCCTTTCTGCAACTTCCCTTTAAATCACTACCTCTTGTTGAGTATTGACTTAACATCAAATAAGAAAATCCACAAATATTTGAAAAGGCTATTAAAATATTCCTCTTTGTCAAACTACATATTTTTGTAAGGGTTACTTTTCTTCATATACATAAGTCCAAAAAACAGATAGCATTTGACTGAATGCAGAAGCTGATGTGATAATCCAGCTGTGTTCTATGATATTGAATATTAAAGGGATGTGCAAAAGTGTAAAATATGCTACTCTTCATTTTTTGTTTGTTTTGGGAAATACGGTTATTTTTTCATGAAATATGTTATTTACACCAACTAATAAATGTATTTTAAAATAAATTTATAAATATTGCATATATTTTTCAGTTTTAATTTCTAATACTATAAATATTGATGGTATAACCCACATAGACAAAGTTTTGGATTTCCTTGATAATTTTAAGTGTAAAGAAGTTAAGAATACACTGGGGCTGCAAAAGGACAATTTTACCAGACTTCCTTTTTTAGAATTGACTCAATTTGCCATGACACGCCCTCTTCTTGACTTTGTTCATGGCCTTAAAATAAGTTGCTAAAGTTGAGGTCTTGATCACTGTAAAAACTTCACTAAGTTTTCTCCAAATCCATGAACTTCACTGCCCTAAGTAAATCCCCTTTGGGAAATTACAGCTTGTGCTATTCAAAGTCCTCTCAGCCTTTCCTGGACGTGAAATAGTTCATTTCAGTGGTTGCATTTCCGTATGGTGTGAAATGATCCCTACATCAGACCCCTGCTGTGGGAGCCATTATCAACCTGGAAATGGAAAACAAAGCCAAAAATAGGGTACAAATGTGACCTACCAAGAAAAAAATTACATGAAGCTCAAACTTGAGTTATTAAGGGATAGCTGTCTTTAGACCTAAATATAAAATGAATACATACAGACCTCTTTTAATACATATTTTTCTCTGGGCAGGAAAATGCTTACATTTTGCTCAATTATTAAGTAGAGAATCTTAAATCTAATGAGTAGACGTCATAGTCAATTAATGAGCTATTAAAATGACTACATATTTTTTTAAAGATTGTATTTATTTACTCACAAGAGATACAGAGAGAGGCAGAGACATAGGCAGAAAAAGAGAAGCAAGCTCCATGCAGGGAGCCTGATGGGGTACTCGATCCTGGGACTCCAGGATCACGCCCTGGGCCAAAGGCAGGCGCTCAACCACTAAGCCACCCAGGCATGACTACATGTTTCTAAAGTTATAATGTAAGTCAAGGGGAAAATATTGTTTGATTTACAATAATTAGATGGCCAGGCAACCTTCTTTGGAAATCCCTTTACTAAGCAAAATGATCTATATGTAAGAATAGAATACAAACTTTACAGAATGTCTAGCCATTGGCAGCGATTTTAAAATGAGACTGCTCAGAATGGCTTTTCTGGCCTATTGAAATGATTTCTCACATATTGGAAATTTCATTAAATTATGAATTATGGAGGAAATGTAATTCCTTTTTCTTGAGAAATTACTTGAATGCTCAGAAATATTATTAATGCTAATGACTGGCTAAAAGTCAAAATAATGAACCAAGTTGTGGCAAAAGTCTATGCTTATGATTAACATTCTATCAAATTTATTTTTAATAAATTCAGGTACTGCATACTGAGACTTCATTATAAGTAATAAGCCTTAACTTTCAATTAAGGAGCTATTATTGTACAGCTACAAAATTAATAACAATAGGTAACATTGATTGAGTGGTTGCTATATATGCAAGGTTCTACTCTAAGCACTTTATATTATTTCATTCTTTCAATGAATACTATGAAGTTTATACTATTGTTATAGTCTTTTTAGGGCTAAAGAAACTGGTTCTTAAAAGCCCAGAAACACAAAGCCAACAAAGTATAGTTATGATTAGAACTTAAGCAAAAAATTTAAAATAGAACTACCTTAAGGTCCAGCAATCTCACTTCCGAATGTATATCTAAAAGAAATGAAGTCACTCTCTTCAAGAGATATCTGAACCCCATGTTTTTTACATTATTTACAATAGCCAAGGCATGGAAATAATCCAAGTGTCCAGCAATGGATGAACGGATAAAGAAAATGTGGTACATATTTATATTCAACAGAATATTTAGCCATGAAAAGGAAAGATACCTGCCTTTTGCAATAACATAGATGAACTTTGAAGGCATTATGCCAAGTATGACCTTACTTATATATGGAATCTAAAAAAGCTGAACTCATAGAATCAGAGAACAGACATGATTATCAGAGGTTAGGGGGTGGGAAATGGGGAGATGTCATTCAAAGGATAACAGACTTCCAATTATAAGATGAATAATTCTGAGGATGCAATATATACCATGGTGACTTTAGTTAATAATACTGTATTATATGCTTGAAAGTGGCTAAGAGAGAAAATCTTAATGCTCTCATAGCACACACAAAATTGGTGATTATGTGTGGTGATGGAGATGTTTACTAGGTTGTGGTAATTGTTTTGCAACTTTTGTTTATAAAATCATCACATTGTGAATCTTATACAATCATGTATGTCAATTATATCTTAGTAAACCTGCAAAAAATAATGCTACTACAATTATGGGTTCGCAAATATCTCTTTGAGACCCTGCTACATTTTTTGACATATACCCCAAAGTGAAATTGCTGGATCACATGGCAATTCTTTGTTTAATTTTTTTGAGGAACTGCCATTCTTTTTTCACAGTAACTGTACCATTTCACATTTCCACCAGCAATGCACAAATGTTCCAATTTTTCCATATCCTTGTCAACACTTGTTATTTTCTGTTTTGTTTTTAGAATAGCCATCTAACAGATGTGAAGCAGTTTCATATTGTGGTTTTGATTTGTATTTGATTAGTGTATTTGATAATCACTAATGATTAGTGATATTGAGCATCATTTTCTATGCTTATCAGCCATTTGTATACCTTCTTTAGAGAGTGTCCCTTCAAGACCCTTCTCGTTGTTGAACTGAATTGTATGTTTTTTGTTGTTGTTGCATTGTAGTTCTTTATATCTTCTCTAGGCTTTCCCAATTTTACAACTGTTTTCCCTTTCTGATTGCTTTCCCTGTATATTTTGTTTTCAGCACTGGACATTGATACCATATCCTTAAATACACTGCATAACCAGCCCCATGGTTGTGTAAGATCAAATCCTATAATAATTTATTATATATGTCTCTTAGGAAGTCTGCTTCTCTGATTACTCCCTAATATTAATAGTCCTTGTACAAAAGTCCTATTAAAAAAAGAAATGCAATCATCATGTTACATATTACATAACATAGTGACTTTGTCAGAGTCAAACTTTTGGTAATTTATGGAGTCTGGATTCAGGTCTACTACCTGAGTCCATGTTCTTTCAGCAGGACTATGTTGTCTTCTTTAAAGCAAGGAAAAGCTTGAGTGTCACAGCTCATTAAAGTATCTCAGCCTTTCCTATAACATGTCCTTCCATGAAGTGTTAATGGCAAAAACCACTTTATCAATGACATGGTTTCTGAGTCAGTCACAAGGTATTTTCATTATCCTCCAAGTTACCCAGATGATCTAACTGTTGTCTAGGGCCATCCTAGCCATGTCAATCACAGCCACTGTGGAAGAAAACGAACATCTCGTCCTGCTACCATTATGAATAAACATATACATGATGTTCCAGGATGTGATAAAACAAAAATAACAGGGTCATCCTGTCTAGTTCTGGTCCATAAAATAAAGGAAACTTTAAGCATTTCCTCTAAATTACTCATTCCGTAGCAAAATAACTATAACCCTGACTTTTGCACAATTGATTTCTAAGGATATGTGATATCCTTTGTGGATATAGTAACTATGTGAGAAAGTTCTTTTTCTACTGTGAATAGATTAACATAAGCCATATAACCTTGGTAATTTCACAGCTTTTTTTCCTTTAAATTTATGTTGTAGAGAGTTTTTTTGTTTTGTTTTGTTTTTGACAAGCTAATCTTCCTGAAGTCTGATTTTTGCCAACTTCTCATAAGCAAATCTCTTTTCTAAGTGCTTTGATGTCTGAGTCTTCTTCTCACATGAACATGCTTTTGTATTTCTTAGGATATAAATATCTCTGATTGTTGGTACAAGGAATTAAAAATAGGTAGTGTTCTCTCTCTTTTACTGAGTGTATATAACACAAACTTATTTTTTAAGATTTATTTATTTTAGAGAGAGAGAACATGAGTGAGAGAGGCAGAGAGAGGCAGAGAGAGAGAGAAAGAGAGAGAATCTTAAGCAGGATCCATGCCCAGTGCAGAGCCCAGTGTTTGACTTGACCTCATGACCCTGAGATCCCACAACCTGAGCTGAAACCAAGAGTTAGACATTTAACCTACTGTGCCACCCAGGTGTCCCAACACAAATTTATAAGCAACCTTTTATACCACTGTTCCTTGTAGCTTACTCCATAAGAAGACCCAACTTAGGAAATTTATGTTCTAATTTGGATCTGAGAGGGGAAGGACCTATAAAGAGAGGCTGGTACAAAGCTGAAATCTGGAATATTTGTTTTATTTCATATCTATTCATAGTATTAGAATGTAGTCTTTTATGTCATAACTGCATGAGTTTAAGTTTGAACTTTACAGCTTATTTGCTATTAAATCTTGACAATTTTATATAAATGTTCTGTCTTAGTTTCTTTGTCCCCTAAGAAAAATAACAATACCAATATAATGTCACAGAGAAAACTAAATGAATTAAGGCACATATTGAGCTTAGCATAGAACCTGTCACAAATAAGTACTCAGTAAATTTTCGCTACAATTGTTAAGTTTTGTGGTACTTTGGAGATCATTTGAAGCTCTTGGAAAAGGGCAAAAATTGGCCTCATTATTTAACCAGAAGTTTTGACCATATAGCTGGTGCTAGGAGCTAAAATTCAAGGAACCAAATTTAGTACATGCTTAACTCAGCTTGTTTTGGGGAAGGAGATGTGAGGGTCTGCCATGTAAAAAAAACCTCCTTTTTGATATTGGAAAGTAAAACTCTGTGGAGAACAAGCTTGAAAACCCATAATAGGTCTGAGGCAGGATCAAATTTGGGATGGAGGGATGCCTGGGTGGCTCAGCGGTTAAGTGTCTGCCTTTGGCTCAGGGCGTGGTCCTGGAGTCCTGGGATGGAGTCCCATATTGGGCTCTCTGCATGGAGCCTGCTTCTCCCTCCGCATATGTCTGCCTCTCTCTCTCTCTCTCTCTCTCTCTCTCTCTATGTGTCTGTCATGAATAAATAAATGAACTATTTTAAAAAATAAATCTTAAAATAAATAAAATCTTAAAAAAAAATCATCCCCAACAGTTTGGGATGAAGAACAATCTAGTGACTCAGAGGGGTTTGAAATGAAAGCTGATTGCAGGGGGAAAGAAGGAAGGTTATAGGATATATTTGAGATCAGTCTACTCTTTGCCTTTATTGGATTATGGGAGAATGGTATTTTATAAATACCAGAATGATAATTTATAAATTATCCAGCTGCTGTGTAATTAGAGACAATGTAGAATTGATCCTAGTTTGGAGAATCTTTGAATGGGTTCTGTAAATCCTCACATTGATTAGACATGATAAGGAATTAATATTGAACAGCTGTCTTTACTGATAGTGAAGTTTTTTTAACATTTATCACAAACTTATGCATTATATATTTGTCTTCTCAATTTTGCAGGTGAGAAAACCAAAGCTCAGTCAAGGAAATGTATTAGTTATGGCTTTTCTGGTGGCAGAAAATCAAAACCCAGTAGGAACTAGGTTAGGCATAATGTAGAATTAATTGGCTTAAATACCCAAACCAGAGAAAGGGCAGTGATAAGGCTAGGTCCCAGAGTTTTCTGGAATAAGAGAAGGTAGTGGTGCCAGGCCCCATTTACCTACTGGCTCTTAATCTCCCTTCATTTTTCTGCATTTGAACTTCATTCTTTCACATTGGCTTTTGCATTACGGCTGGGAACATGGCCCCGGGCAGCTCTTTCTCTTACAGTTTTGCAACCTACCCACAAGACAGAGGTGATAACTCTTGGCTGCTTGACCTGAATCTCTATTATTTGCTGTTTTGTGAGGTACACTTTCTGAGTGGAGAGACAACTAGCCAATGAACTGGAAGCCCAGTTAGTAGACTTGAATCCATAACTGACCTCTAAATTTGCAATAATCGTGCCTTGGATAAACCTCATTGGCTACGATACTGCCACTGCACAAAGCTGACCTCTAAATTTAAACTCAATATATTCTTATATAGTCCATAACATTTTTCAGCCTTTGGGGTGTTACACTTATGACAACCATATTAGTTAACTACTGCTGCATGATAGCTTACCACAAAATTTAGCAGCTTAAAACAGCATTTATTATCTCACAGTTTCGGTGGGCTGGGAATTGGGTGTAACTTAGCTGGGTGCCTCTGTCCAGTACCTATCTAAGCTGCAGTCAGGTGTCAGCCAAGGCTGACGTCATCTCTTGCTGATCTAGAAAAGAATCTGCTTCCAAGCTTTCTCACATGGCTATTTGCAAGCCTCTGATCTCCCCTGGATGTTGACTAGAGATCTCTCTGGCCTCACCAGAGAGCAGTTCATAACATGGCAGCAGGCTTTCTTCAGAATAAGTTAGCAAAAGAGTGAGAGAGGCTTCCTAAGATGGAGGCTGTAGTCTTTTTGTAATCTACCTTGGACAGTGACATCAGCTGCATTTGCCATATTCTATTCACTACTGAGTCACTAGGTTTAGCCCACACTCAAGAGGAGAAAATTACATAAAGACACAAAGGAAGCAGGAATCATGGGGCTGTTCTTGTCCTACAATGTCTTTTAACTATGCCTTTTTTTTTTTTCTTAGTTTCTGGTAAACAGAAGACAAGACTAGCAATTCATAAATATCATTAATTGCAGGGTCTACAGTAAAAATAAGGCCGAAAAATTCAGCTCTTAGTGTACTAGGAAGGGCAAAAGACTGCATCTGTCCCAGGATATCCGTACTTTCCCTCAGCTATTCCAGAGGAAGAAAGACTTATTTCTTAAGAAATTGAGAGATCATTAAGTCTAGGTTAAAAACCAATTTCTAGGAAGTAATTTCATGAGCAAGTTTTTAGACTTCCATAAATTTAGAGAATTCATATAATACTGGCTATATCCATTTTCTGCATAAAATATACTATCTAAAATGGTATGCTTCCTCCAAATTGCCCCTCTGAGTTTGCAATGATATTCTAAGAACATCTTAGTATGCGTTTGGCATCTGTATTCTCTGATACTATTCTTTTAGGAGTTGAGTTGGCATGGTTGGTGGGGCAGTCCTGGCCTTGGATCTTTGTGCTTTTGTTTCAGCACAGAGCAGCACTGCACCTAAATTCATACCACTTGCACTGTTGCCCCTAATACTCAACCAGTATAATCTGGCTTGCCAATTGATTCACATCGCATTCAAATAATAACTCTCTATTACTTTATTTATTTATTTTTAAAGTTATTCTTTTTAAAGATTTATTGATTTTTTAAATTTATTTTTTATTGGTGTTCAATTTACTAACATACAGAATAAACCCCAGTGCCCGTCACCCATTCACTCCCACCCCCCGCCCTCCTCCCCTTCTACCACCCCTAGTTCGTTTCCCAGAGTTAGCAGTCTTTACGTTCTGTCTCCCTTTCTGATATTTCCCACACATTTCTTCTCCCTTCCCTTATATTCCCTTTCACTATTATTTATATTCCCCAAATGAATGAGAACATATAATGTTTGTCCTTCTCCGACTGACTTACTTCACTCAGCATAATACCCTCCAGTTCCATCCACGTTGAAGCAAGTGGTGGGTATTTGTCATTTCTAATGGCTGAGTAATATTCCATTGTATACATAAACCACATCTTCTTTATCCATTCATCTTTCGTTGGACACCGAGGCTCCTTCCACAGTTTGGCTATAGTGGCCATTGCTACTAGAAACATCGGGGTGCAGGTGTACCGGCGTTTCATTGCATTTGTATCTTTGGGGTAAATCCCCAGCAGTGCAATTGCTGGGTTGTAGGGCAGGTCTATTTTTAACTCTTTGAGGAACCTCCACACAGTTTTCCAGAGTGGCTGCACCAGTTCACATTCCCACCAACAGTGTAAGAGGGTTCCCTTTTCACCGCATCCTCTCCAACATTTGTTGTTTCCTGCCTTGTTAATTTTCCCCATTCTCACTGGTGTGAGGTGGTATCTCATTGTGGTTTTGATTTGTATTTCCCTGATGGCAAGTGATGCAGAGCATTTTCTCATATGCATGTTGGACATCCACATGCAGAAGAATGAAACTAGACCACTCTCTTTCACCATACACAAAGATAAACTCAAAATGGATGAAAGATCTAAATGTGAGACAAGATTCCATCAAAATCCTAGAGAAGAACACAGGCAACACCCTTTTTGAACTCGGCCACAGTAACTTCTTGCAAGATACATCCACGAAGGCAAAAGAAACAAAAGCAAAAATGAACTATTGGCACTTCATCAAGATAAGAAGCTTTTGCACAGCAAAGGATACAGTCAACAAAACTCAAAGACAACCTACAGAATGGGAGAAGATATTTGCAAATGACATATCAGATAAAGGGCTAGTTTCCAAGATCTATAAAGAACTTATGAAACTCAACAGCAAAGAAACAAACAATCCAATCATGAAATGGGCAAAAGACATGAAGAGAAATCTCACAGAGGAAGACATAGACATCTCTATTACTTTAAAAAATAGTGGCAATCATTATTGCCAGTGTTCAAGGGGCAGCACAAGCATTTTTATCCAATATAGAAAACTTTCTGTAAATGTTTTCTTTAGATCTCTCTCTGTTCTAAAAGCAGGCAACTGCTGAAAACCTTTAGCATGAACAGGTCCCTGTGTCCTGTTGACTTTCTCCTCCCCAATTTGCACACCTTTTGCAATATACTATTCCAGAAAAGCTGTGTGTGACCCTTGAGAAGATGGTCTGGTCCCTTCCTCTGATGGCCTGTCTCATGATAATCAGGCATCATCAACTCCGCTTTGGAACAGTGATGAATTATCACTATATGAAGGCTCTCATCAAGAACCTGAAGTTTGGATTTTGATTCCTTCTTCCTTTAATGCCTTTCTCTTGCACTCAATTAAGAAGGAAGTAAAGAGGAAACCTTTTCAGGGGGCAGTCTTAGGAGTAAAGAAAGTGCTCTGGGAATGCAATATTTATTCTAAGAATCAGTTTTAAATTGCTCAGTTTAGAAGATGTGCATTGTTCTCCTAACTCCCTACTTCTGTGCACTGAGTAATCAGAGCTCAAAAAAAATCAACAATCTTCAATGTTCAAATAATATAAAGTAATATTTAATGTGAACATTTCTTTCCTACTACCTACACCATATTGTATCTGTGTGGTTTTTGAGTAAAGAAACCTAAAGCATGTTTTGGGCAAAAATGATGTAAATTAAGTAACAGAGTTTGCTGAAAAAAGGAAAGGAGATAAGAATGTACCCTTTTATTTTTTTAATTTTAATTTTTTTAAATATTTATTTATTCATGAGAGACACAGAGACAGAGAGAGGCAGACACATCGGCAGACAGAGAAGCGGGCTCTCTACCGGGAGCCCAATGTGGGACTTGATCCGGGATCCTGGGATCAGGCCCCAAGCCAAAGGCAGACACTCAACTGCTGAGCCACCCAGGCATCCCCAAAAATGTACCTTTTAAATATTTTTCCCCATCCTACAGAAAACATAGAGTTATAAGAAGAAATAAACAACATGGAAATTATCCAGATCATTTTTCCTTCCTATCTGGGTTTGGGCATTTACAGTAGCTTAGAGATTGGTTAGTAATTAGGAATTCCAGCCCGCAGATTTGAAAGCTATTATTTGTATTTTATACTTAGAGAGTATACACATTTGTTTTTAATTTAGTATGTTTTGCTTCCTCACTTGGTTTTGGCTTGTTTTCCTGCCTACATAGCAGCAGGTGTTTGGATGATAATAACATCTAAAATAATTCTAGGAAAATGTGCAAATTGGCTGAAGAGCAGCAGGAGCTATCACAATATGCACCTCCCCTCCTCCCATAATTTAGTTTAACTAATCAGATTGCAGCATCAAAGCTGTTATGTACTTGGTACATGGTTTTTTGTTTTGTTTTGGTGTAAAATTGTATGGGTGTTTTAACCACGATAACAGGTGTATATAAAAGTTTTGAAGTTTGGGAAGGGTATTGCTGCAATCTAGAAGTGCCCACTATTAAGGGTGACCATATTACAAGACTTACAAACAAAGAGTTTTTAATTCACAAAACTTGAGCTTTGAGATATGTGTTCATTTATATTTATATCAGTTAGAATTGTACTCCATCGAAAGGAGAAAACCTATCAAGCTACGGCTTAAATAAAGGATTCTTTTCATCACATAAAGTTCAGAAATCATTCAGTAGATCTCTGATGCTATCAGGGACTCATGCTTCTTCCATCTTCTCACTCTACCATGCTTTGTGTGTGGATTCCGTCCTCATAGTCTCTGAATGGCAACTGCACCTCCAAACATCAAGTTCATATCCTAGCCTGAACAAAAGTGAGGGCAGAAAAAAGGGCAGCTCCTCTATCAGGAGAGAGAAAACTTATCATGAGCTCTGTAGCGTAATAATTTGCAATTATACCAGAAATGGGCCACAGGATTATCCATGGTTACAAGAATAGTTGGGAAACCAAGATTTTTAGTTGAGTAAATTGACACCCTATGAAAATCAGAGTTTTGGTTGGTGAGGGAGAAGGAGGAGAATGTATATTTAGTAGATAATTGGAGAGACTAACAAAACCCATTTTCAAATAATAATTTTTCTCTCTCATTTGTATATATGTAAATGTGTGTGTATGTGTGTTTCCTGAGCATGTTTAAAAGTATGGGCTTTGATGTCTTACAGAACTGGATTTGAATTCTTTCTATGACATACTAGATATGTAACATCTGGGAAGTTAGTCCAGCCTAGGGTTCATCCTGCAATCCCACTGTTTCCCAACCAAGAACCAGTTCTGTATGTTTGCAGGGTAATGGTACCAACAAAATATAGCTTGTGATGGAAGGAGGGACATTAGTACACCAATTTGACTACTCACCATATTCAAAGCCTACATCTGAGGGCTTATACTGCAGATCTCCTGATGGGATTACTTGATACATTTATCTTCATGCGTATCTCTGGTTTGAGTATTTCTGTAACAACTGTAATAAAACCACAAAGAAGTCAGTTGTAGGAAATTAAATTTGAATGCCAAAAAAATGGAATATATAGGCCAGGTTCAGTCCAGCCAGCAAGTTTACATGATACCAAGAAGGTATTGGCTGTTCTCTACAGCATATTTGATGAGTACCTGAAATCACCAGGTAGATGTCTTTTTGTCTAGGCTGTATGATCTGGAAACAAGTGAGATAGTCTTACTCCAGGAAGGTTTCTTCATGGATATTCAGCACTAGTGTCCATGAGCAGCAGTGCCTGACTAAGGTTCAGGGACATATTGAGATGGTCTTAGAAGACTTTCTATGGGGGCACCTGGATGGCTTGGTTGATTAAGCATCCAACTCTTAATTTCAGCTCAGGTTATAATCTCAGGGTTATGGGAACAAGCCCCACATCAGGCTCTGTGCTGGGCGTGGAGCCTGCTTAAGATTCTCTCTCCTGCTCCTCCTCCTCCCCAATAGAAGACTTTTGTATGGAAGGACTTCTTCCTTCATTTGTCACTGCCACCCCAAAGAGGTATGTCCAACCATCAACACTAATATAATCCACAGAAATCTTTGCTACATCCAACATGACATCTGTAGGACTTCAAATTTCATGACTTCTAGACCTGTGTTACAGACAAAAGAGGCAAGCTAGAGGGAGCTCTGAACTCACTCTAGACTTCTTAATCCAATTGAAACGGTATCACAATACATTTTATTTCACAGCCATGACATCATCCTGAAGGCAGTGGACACTGACTAAGATTCTGAACATCATTCTCTGCTTCACATTCCCCATTCATATGAGCCATTTCCATCCTGTTTACATAAGGCATTTATCCCATTTCAGTAATATAATTTTGACAGATAGGATTTCGATTCCCAGAAAGCACAGGAGGAAGTTTTGTCTCAAATTGGGTTCCAGTGTTTATCTTCCCTGCCACCTCCACACCCTCCTCTGTACTGGTCTGCATTATCAGAATTCTCTGAATCCTGAGTTTTGTTTTCTACTTTCTTTTTTTTTTGCCTCTGAATCTTTACTCTTCTTTCATTCCTTATATTATCCCCTACAAATGAAAGCATCTCTAAGTTATATGATGAATATGAAATATTGAGTCCATGTAGAAGCTTGAGAAAAAATAAAAATAAATAAAATCTCTATTAAAAGACATGACAATCAATTTGGTATACACAGAAAATACTTCTGGAAGATAACTGCATTATAACTTTTCTGACATTATGTAGTCATGCTCTGATTGCTCAGCCCTCATTCTTGCTACCACATTGTCATTCTTTATCCTTCTTTTTGTTTTCCTAGTTCCTTTGAGCAATGACAGTCATATTGAAGGTAAAGAATAAAGAAAAGAAAAGAAAGAAAAGAAAAGAAAAGAAAAGAAAGGAAAAGAAAAGAAAAAAAAGAAAAGAAATGCTAAAAAGGTGACTACCTGTCTGAATGTCAATGACCATTTCCAACCACCAGAGACACAACCACTCTGACTACTTTTGAAATTCCAGACTCAATGTGGCCTCTGGGTGATGGAATTGGGGCTGCCAATTTTTCTGTGCAATAGAGGAGAAACTTTGGAACTAAGACTGCTTTTTCCAGTACACAACGATCTGCTAGATTTACTGGTCCTTGAGCTGGGTTTACTGGAAACTCAGTAAATAGCATAATCCATTTCACTTAACCATGTGGAGGTAAAAGTTTTTATGATTTCAGGCCAGTGAGAAGTATTTTAATATAGAGTTAAATTTGATGGTACAATATTCCATATAACATAGTACATGTAAGCCTAGTAGAAAGATTTGTAAATTTAGCCTAAAACATAACCAATATTTTTTAAGTGTCAGTTCAGTTTATTTCATCAGGAGTATTTCAATAATAAAAGGCCTTAGAAATTAGTGCTATCACAGTAAATAATGAAAATTGATGATGTTGGCTGAAAACCACATTTTTTAGTAAAACTGATCTTATGTCCATTTATTTATTCAGTTATTACTGTATAACCATTTGCTTGCACAGCCACTAAAACCTAACTCCTATTAAACACTGGAGTCTAATGTGCATTGGAAATGCAGGCATAAAAGAAAGTATCTGCATAAAAGAATTCATGCCAAAATAAGTATAAAAGAAAAACAGAGAGAATGGGTATCTTTAAGTTTCCATTATTATTAGCTTTAACTGACATGAAAGCTACACGTAAATAAGACCTTTTCCAGTTGGGTTGCCTATCACTAATTGAGTGACTGCATGAGTGTGTGCATGCAGGCATGCATGTGTGTGTATGCATGAATAAATACAGAGCATAAAATGATCAGCCATTGCAAATCATATAATCACCATTGATGTTGTCTTGAACATTCCTATTGGATGTCTAAAAGTAGAAATAATATCATTATATTTGCTCTTACTTTCTTTTTTTTTGATTGAAGTTGGCAGGGAATTGTTTTCCTGATAATAATTTCCAGTGGATGATGTCTAGGAAAATGATTGAATGAGGGAAAACCAATAAGCCTCCTCTTCTAATTTCTTAAGGGAAAGTATAGGAGATTATTTAATCTAGAAAGAAAGTTTTCACTTGCCTATTGATTAAAATAAAAATATTGAAAAATATTGCAAATTAAAAAAGGGATTTCTATATACTCCATACTGAAAGTGCAGGATTAAAAGCATCTGTAATATGCTAAATTTCCTGCCATCAATATAACACTGTATATTAACTAACTAGAATTTAAATAAAAATTTGCAAGAGAAAAAGATTTTTACCACATTTGAAATTAAAATCGAGGGGAAAAAACATCTGTAATACCTAGCTTGATCTAATTCCTAATTAGGTATCATCTGACTAAAACATAAGTATGGAAAGATTGCTCCTGATCCAAGCTGAAGACCTTACTTGACGTTTTGCTAATCTGATATCCCCTTCTATTGTGGGTTGAATTGTATAAAAGGACTTTGCGATATTAACTGCCAACCAGCACCTTTGCATGTGATCTTTGCTGATGTGAATAGGCTCTTTGCTGATGATCAAGTTAATATAAGGTCAGTAGGGTGGACCCTATCCAATATGACTGATGTTTTTTAAAAAGGGGAAGTTTGGAGACAGAGACAGATGTACACACAGAAGGAACACCAAATGAACATGAAGGCAAAGATCAAAATAATGCAGGTAACAAGCCAAGGAAAGTCAAAGGTTGGAAGGCCAAAGACCTCAGTGTCTCCATGGTGCTCACTGCTCTGGGCAAGAATAGAGAGAAGGCCTTTCAAAACTCTAGTCCCAAATTTGAGTGTTTGAAACCAGTGTGGCCTAATGAGATAGATTAAATCATTCCAATGTCTAGTCTATAGATAAAATCCAGAAGTAGTTAGAGTTTAGAGGTGACTTCCGACATTGAGAGTGCTCATCCTTCAGTGACACAACGATGGAATTAAATTAAGAATATGACCCCTATAAGGATGTCTGAAAGATATATGAAAGAGAAGGAAAAGAATGTAAAAAAATTTTCCCATTTCCTTTTCACATTTATAGCATACAACTTATGACTGAGGCCAGATGATTGGTTTTCCCCAAAATTTCCTAAGGTTATTTTCTTAGTACTCAGGCAACAATACTTGAAATGGATTTTGTATAGGATTTTAGAAGATAGTAGTTATCTATTTTTCAGTGATAAAAGAGAATATGAGAATTGTGGAAGGAAAGGTAGGATTGTGCTAACCAGTTCACATCATCACTGAGAAAAACAGACAGTCATACAATGCTGCAGAAAGTCAGACTGCTGGAATATAATGTGGTGGAACTGAAGAGAGTAACTAAAAAAACAAGATGAGAGAAAATAGAAGATCCTGAATGAAAAATTAGAATAAAAGAACATTCTGATAATCAATGGCATACTTGGAAAAGAAATAAAAAATGTGAAAAAATAACAAGTAGGAGATAGCAGTGTCTCACGCTATCTTAGGTAAATTTAAAATGGCAAAAACACTCTACAAGGCATACTCCAGCTATTTCATATCTTTCATAGCATAAAATTTTCCCTTCCTATCTTAAAACTAAAGGTAATTATCAAAGGAATCATAATTTGGATAGCTCCTAATTCTGTATTATACTATCAAGGTAGTAGAGTGTATATGAAATATTCTCAGGGGAAAAAAATGTGAAAAGTTTAGAAGTTTGTGGAAAATACATATGAAGAATTTTGAAATCAGTTACTCACTTTAGAGACACGTAAATAATCCCATGAATTAGGTTGTTAACAAGAGTGGCATAATTAGGAGTGAGGGTAGAAAGAATAAATTTGCTTTTTCTAACTATACTAAACGTGTAAAAGGAAAAAGAACATGATCATACATAAAAAGGTTTAAGAGTAATAGGGAAAAATGTAATTTTCTAGAAATGTATAAAACATATGTAACAACTAATACAAACATTTTATATTATACACATAATAACAGAATATTAGGTTTTTTTTAATTTAAGAGGCCAGTGACTTCTTGCTCTTAGGATATGTGCTGAAACAAATAGACCAAAAGGTATAACAAGGTAACAAAAATGGCGGAATAAAATGAAAAGATACCATAAGTGAAAGAATCATGAAAATATGATAAAAAGGTATTAAATGTTTCAAATACTACTAATGCATTAATATATGCACAAAGTAAAAAATTATGTAAAATAGATTTTAACTTACCTTAATTAATTTACTACAGATCTAATTGAAAAAGTTAAATATTGGAAAGGAAACATTACATTTGACTAAGTAAATATGTTACACAGCTCATTTTGGAAACTAGAAGCTTCTGAAACTTCTATAGAGCAAATAGGATCTTAGGTTCCTAACTTGATAAAATATCAGTGCAAGAGTTAAAAGGAAAAAAAATCCACACAAGAATTAGTGTAAATACTTAAGAAAGTGACCAGAAAAGTTTTGTATAAATGTAAGTATAGGGATGCCTCAGTAGCTCAGTGGTTGGGGCTCAGGTTGTGATCGCAGGATCCCGGGTGGAGTCCTTCAGATTGGGGCTCACTGCAGCGAGCCTGCTTCTCCCTCTGCCTATGTCTCTGCCTCTCTCTCTCAGTCTGTGTCTCTCATGAATAAATAATAAATCTTTAAAAAGAATATAAGTATATACACAGATATATATGTGTGCACATACATATACACACATACAAATCAACTGAGTTCTAACAATGCAAACTAGACATCTTTCAAATTCATGGTGGAAAATGTGAATTTGATTATTATTTATTTGATTATTATATATTTATTTGATTTATTATATATTTGATTATTTATTTAGATCATCTTGCTCTGATAAGCTTTTAAAGTTTTTTTAAAACAAATCTATAAAGTGATGCAAAAAAGTTTAAAATTCAGTTAGTAAAAAATGGATGTTGTTTAAAAAAGTTTACTATATAGAATTTTCTAAAATTGCCAAACCATACTGACATATTTTAAATAAGATTTGAACAAAGAGGAAGAGATAGCTAATTCCTGGAAGAATTTCTCCTCTTTTGATCTTTACAACTTAAAAAATACATATAAATATGTTTTAAAAATTTTATATAAAAATTTATATAAACAATTTATAAAAATTTTATATAAATATTTTAAACTTTTTAAAAAAGATTTTATTTATTTATTTATTTATTTAGAGAGAGCATGTATGCAAGTGGTGGGAAGGAGTAAAGGGAGAGAGATTCCCAAGCAGACTCCCCGCTGACCACAGAGCCTGATACATGGCTCCATCCTAGGACACTGCCATCACGACCTGAGCCAAAATCAAGAGTTGAATGTTCACCCAACTGAGCCACTTATATTTTAAGCTTTTATTTAAATTCTAGTTAGTTAATATACAGAACTATATATATATTAAATATACATATTTAAATCATATGTAGTTTTAAGAATCCAGAAAAGTAGGAAGAATGATTAACATGTATAAGCACAAAGCCAACATTTGTATTTGAGTGAGGTATAGACATTCATTTTAAATTCAAAAACAAAATAATGGTGCCCACTATCACCTTTCCTATTTATGAAAGGACGGAAAAAAGGAATGAGAGATCTTCTGAAAATCAGAAGTGACTAATTAATTGTCTTTTAACAGGTGAATGGATAAGCAAACTCTGGTATATCCATGCAATGGAATATTAGCAGCCATAAAATGGAATGAGCTATCAAGCCCTAAAAGGCATAGAGGAATCTTAAATGCATATTGCAAAATAAAAGAAACCAATCTGAAACAGTCACGTACTATATGATTCAACCATATGACATTCTGGAAAAAGGAAAACTAGAGACAATAAAATGATCAGTGGTTGTCACGAAGTCCAGGAGAGAGAAGGAGGGAGAAATGAATAGCTGAAGCACAAGAGATTTTTCAAGGAGTGAAACTATTCTGTACGATATTGTAATGGTAGATACAGGGCATTACACATTTGTCAAAACCTGTAGAATTGTGTAGCACAGAGTGAACCCTAATATAAACTGTAGCCTTTAGTTAGTAATATTATATCAATTTTGGCTCATCAATTATACCAAATATATCACACTTATTTTAAAAATGTTAATAATAGGAGAGGTTGGGGGATGCCTGAGTGGCTTAGCGGTTGAGTGTCTGCCTTTGGCTCACGTCATGATCCCGGAGTCCCAGGATTGAGTCCCACATAGGCTTCCTGCAGGGAGCCTGCTTCTCCCTCTGTCTGTACCTCTGCCTCTCTGTGTCTCATGAATAAATAAATACAATCTTTAAAAAAAATAATAGGGGAGGTTGGGTGGGGGGATAGAGGGAGAGGGAATATATGGGAACTCCATGTGCTCTCTGCTCAACTTTTCTGTAAACCTAAAACTTCTCTAACAAATTAAGTCCATTAATTAAAATAAAACATAAAAAGAATGATAAATGCAGGAAAAGTACAATTGAAATGTAATTTCTTACAAGTAAGTATTTCTAAATTTTTCATTTACTTTTGGTATTATTCTATATGGTGCTATAATTTTCTGCATAATAGTTATTATTTTTAATATCTTCCATTAGATTCATTTTTGCAAGTTTTGTTGTCTTATTCTTTTTCTGGTTTGGAGCTGGTTAAGCATTTAAATATTTTAGTATTACTATTATATTTTGTCCAGTTTTTCTAAATGTTTGAGGCACTATAGTCAATTTTTCACAGTAACTCAATGCACCATATTAATTATAAGTCACCCAAGTTTTTTAAAAAGTACATTTTATGGTATTTCTATCAAAATCTCAAAAGGAGTTCTAAAAATTCAGTGAAAACTTCTAAATCACTTGAGAAATGAATAGGTAAGAAAATCAAGACAAGTGTATTAAAAAGCAGCACCAGAGGGATAAATATCTACTAGATATTAAAACCCATAATGGAGCAGTAACTCTTAAGGCATTTTGATATTGATAGAAAAATAAAAATATGAAATAATGGGGTAGCATCAAGTATGTATAAATATACCTCACAGAGGCAAGTAAATTTACTAAAAAATGGATAGGAATGTAAGCTATGGGCTTTGAGTGATAATGATATGCTCTTGCAGGTTTATCAATTGTAATAAATGTACCACTGTAGTGGGGAATGTTAATGGGGGAGGCTGTGATGTGTGGAGACATGGGGCATTGGGAATCTCTGCATCTTCCTCTCAATTTTGCTGTGAATCTAAAACTGTTCTAAAATAATGGCCTTTAAAATTAAAAAATGTTTTAAGTGGATAGTGAAAAAAATTACTAAATATGTCACACTGAAGTAATTGGTTAGCACTCTGAAATATAGAAAAAGTCACTTTATACTAATCACTGAAATATTCTCCATTTGAATAAGGGCAATGATTGTCATGGGGGTGGGGCTCGGGGAGTGGGTGTTCTTTGCAGAATCATGCTGCCTTTCTTCCTGGGTGAAAGAAAAAGCAGTCGCTTTACAGCTAGACTAGAGTGGGAATTGTAATTTATCTGTTTCTGCTTGTGTCCTGAAGAAGAATGAAATGTCTAGAAACACCAAATTAGAGGGTTAAATATAAAACATCAAATTAGAGAAGAAGTGGCAGAAAATAGAATAGTTTATCTCACAGAGGGATGATAACATTTTCAACTTCTAAGTAACAATGGGAAAAATGAAAATAAATTTATATGAAAAAATTGAAAATATCCTTATGATGAAAAATAATAAAGAAATAAAGTATACCATAAAAGATTTACATGAGACATGACACAATTCACTATCTATAAAATATTAAGGATGCACACAAAGTTATAAGCAAAATATCAAGACCACAAAAAAATTAAGCAAGCATGTGACATGGGTTGACAATTCAAAAAGGAAGTACAATCAGAAAATAATAATATGAGAAGTTGTTCATACTATCTAGTGATGAAAATGTAAAATAGAGCAACATTAAGCAAATTATAAAAGAAATTATAACACACCTGTGATAACACTGGGGTAGAATTGTTGTATATATATTTAAGGTGGTACACCTTGATCTAAAAAAAAAGTGACTGAGTTGACCACAAGTATTCTCTACATTTCAAAAATATGACTTTTATGAGAATTTATTATTAAAAAATAAATTTGTTAGTGACTAAGAAATCAATTATTTTGTATCCAGTTGAGAGAATGGGTTACAGCTTCATGTAAAGTCTATGTTAACATGTATAAAGCTTCTACATAGCAAATGGTATGATTAAATAGAGACTATATTAAAAGAACATGGTCATAGTGACATATAAAAAGGTTGGTTTATATTTGGCATTTTTTCCATCTTTATAACTGTGTATGTTTTGGTGAATTAATTTTTCTGAAAATAAGGAAAAGGATGGCTCTATTATTACAGGAACCAGGGTAACAATCACAGAGATACTGTCAGCAAATCCTAGAATCTGATTCCTCTTAGTTTATGGCTTGAATTGTTTCTCCAGTCACCTGAGATTAAATTTTAAGGTAGATCCTCCACCTGTGAGGATAGATAGTTGCATTGTAACCCCCTCTTCCTGACTCTTCTACTGGCTTAAATTAGAATTCTTAGGGGGTAACTTTTTCTATTAACTGACAAGGGATTCATGAGTTTGCTGCTGAATTTTAAAGACCTTAGTGGATATTTTTACAAGATTTTCAGCTAGAGAGTTAGTAGAACAAAAGCTTTATTCCCTGAGTTACCAAAGGTTTAAATCACAAGTGGAAACTAACAAGAAATCTTTCTTTTTCTCATGTGGTTTCCATAGGCGACTCTGTATTCTTAGAAAAACGTGAGCAATCACTATGGTTCTGAAGCAGTTTCTTGTCTGAAATGTAGCATATATTTTTAATTCTGAAAACTCATAAAAGCTATTTCTTGGACAATTGGGAGTGCCATCTCTGTTTTGCGAGTTAAAATGCTTTCTGTATTCTTTCATCTTAGGTTAGACTACTTTCATGATCTTTTTTTGTTAGCAACTTGGAAGAGGAGTGCTCTATTATGACTGGCTAAAAATCATTTGAAAGAGAACCCTCACCTAAAGAACTTCTGCTACACAACTTTTTCTTACTCATTTGCTAGTGGAGTTGAGAGATACTTCTAAAGTGATTAACTGGAAGCCTTAGGAAATGAGGATGAGTGATTTTAACGGGTTTCCTTTCTTTTCTTTTTAAAATTATTTTTCATTATTTTTAAAATTTAAATTCAATTAGCCAACACATAGAACATCATTAGTTTCAGATGTAGAGTTCAATTACTCATCAGTTGCATATAACACTCAGTGATCATCATCACATCACATGAAGCCTTAATGTCTGTCACCCAGTTAGTTACCCCATCCCCCCACGCCCCTCCCCTCCAGCAACACTCAGTTTATTTTCCATAGTTAAGAGTCTCTCATAGTTTGTTTCCCTCTCTGATTTTTTCCCATTCTGTTTTGCCTTCCCTTCCCTTCTGATCCTCTGTGCTGTTTCTTATAGTCTTCATATGAGTGAAACCATATGATAATCGTCTTTCTCTGATTGGGTCTCAGCAGACCTGCAGTCCTAGAAGATATCTATACTCTAAACTTCATATATTTTTGCAAATTCTATTGTCCTTCTCTTTGAAATAAAATGATGAAAGATGACTTTGTAACTATAGATTGCTTCTCCCTTTCCCTAAACATTGTTGGTGACTTTTCTCCAATAAAAATCCTTTCAACATATAACAACAATATTTACCTTTCAACAAATGTATACATCTTTGCATAGAGTGATGGTGATACGCATCCATTACAAACAATTAAATCTCTGATCTTAAGAACAAATTTGTTGAAATGATTTTATATCCCAATAGGATATCACAGTGTGACAAAGCCACATAGAAAATAGATTCTTGGAAGTCCTAGCCTCAGCAATCAGACAACAAAAAGACATTAAAGGCATTCAAATTGGCAAAGAAGAAGTCAAACTCTCCCTCTTCGCCGATGACATGATACTCTACATAGAACCCAAAAGTCTCCACCCCAAGATTGCTAGAACTCATACAGCAATTCGGTAGCGTGGCAGGATACAAAATCAATGCCCAGAAGTCAGTGGCATTTCTATACACTAACAATGAGACTGAAGAAAGAGAAATTAAGGAGTCAATCCCATTTATAATTGCACCCAAAAGCATAAGATACCTAGGAATAAACCTAACCAAAGATGTAAAGGATCTATACCCTCAAAACTATAGAACACTTCTGAAAGAAATTGAGGAAGACACAAAGAGATGGAAAAATATTCCATGCTCATGGATTGGCAGAATTAATATTGTGAAAATGTCAATGTTACCCAGGGCAATACACACGTTTAATGCAATCCCTATCAAAATACCATGGACTTTCTTCAGAGAGTTAGAACAAATTATTTTAAGATTTGTGTGGAATCAGAAAAGACCCTGAATAGCCAGGGGAATTTTAAAAAAGAAAACCATATCTGGGGGGATCACAATGCCAGATTTCAGGTTGTACTACAAAGCTGTGGTCATCAAGACAGTGTGGTACTGGCACAAAAACAGACACATAGATCAGTGGAACAGAATAGAGAACCCAGAAGTGGACCCTGAACTTTATGGGCAACTAATATTCGATAAAGGAGGAAAGACTATCCATTGGAAGAAAGACAGTCTCTTCAATAAATGGTGCTGGGAAAATTGGACATCCACATGCAGAAGAATGAAACTAGACCACTCTCTTTCACCATACACAAAGATAAACTCAAAATGGATGAAAGATCTAAATGTGAGACAAGATTCCATCAAAATCCTAGAGAAGAACACAGGCAACACCCTTTTTGAACTCGGCCATAGTAACTTCTTGCAAGATACATCCACGAAGGCAAAAGAAACAAAAGCAAAAATGAACTATTGGGACTTCATCAAGATAAGAAGCTTTTGCACAGCAAAGGATACAGTCAACAAAACTCAAAGACAACCTACAGAATGGGAGAAGATATTTGCAAATGACATATCAGATAAAGGGCTAGTTTCCAAGATCTATAAAGAACTTATTAAACTCAACACCAAAGAAACAAACAATCCAATGATGAAATGGGCAAAAGACATGAACAGAAATCTCACAGAGGAAGACATAGACATGGCCAACATGCATATGAGAAAATGCTCTGCATCACTTGCCATCAGGGAAATACAAATCAAAACTACAATGAGATACCACCTCACACTAGTGAGAATGGGGAAAATTAACAAGGCGGGAAACAACAAATGTTGGAGAGGATGCGGAGAAAAGGGAACCCTCTTACACTGTTGGTGGGAATGTGAACTGGTGCAGCCACTCTGGAAAACTGTGTGGAGGTTCCTCAAACAGTTAAAAATATACCTGCCCTACGACCCAGCAATTGCACTGTTGGGGATTTACCCCAAAGATACAAATGCAATGAAACGCCGGGACACCTGCACCCCGATGTTTATAGCAGCAATGGCCACGATAGCCAAACTGTGGAAGGAGCCTCGGTGTCCAACGAAAGATGAATGGATAAAGAAGATGTGGTTTATGTATACAATGGAATATTACTCAGCTATTAGAAATGACAAATACCCACCATTTGCTTCAACGTGGATGGAACTGGAGGGTATTATGCTGAGTGAAGTAAGTCAGTCGGAGAAGGACAAACATTATATGTTCTCATTCATTTGGGGAATATAAATAATAGTGAAAGGGAATATAAGGGAAGGGAGAAGAAATGTGTGGGAAATATCAGAAAGGGAGACAGAACGTAAAGACTGCTAACTCTGGGAAACGAACTAGGGGTGGTAGAAGGGGAGGAGGGCGGGGGGTGGGAGTGAATGGGTGACGGGCACTGGGTGTTATTCTGTATGTTAGTAAATTGAACACCAATAAAAAATTTAAAAAAAAGAAAAAAAAAAGAAAATAGATTCTTGTACATAAAAATCTACGGGTACTTGGTTGAGAATATTTGCAGAATAATTTTCTAGGAATGGAAGCCACCATCAATTGTATATGCACTTTAAAATTCGAAAGATGTTGCAAAATTGCCCATTAAGGAGCTGATACCAATATAACATACCATCAGCCAATGTTTTATTGGCCATATGTACCATTTATCCGTCTCTTTTCTCAATTTTTCCATAAGTAACTGATCTCTTGTTTTATAATATTATATTTTTCATATACAAAAAAATTAGCACTTTGTCCTTGGTTGCATATACTTTCTCCTGACTGTTCATTTTATTTATAGCATTTTTTTTCTGGTACAAAGTTTTCATTTTTTGTCGTTAGATTTTTATCTTGATGAAGTCCCAATAGTTCATTCATTTTGCTTTTGTTTCCCTTGCCTCTGAAGATGTGTATAGCAAGAAGTTGCTGCAACTGAGGTTTAAGGGATTGCTGCTTGTGTTCTCCTCTAGGATTTTGATGGATTCTTGCCTCACATTTAGGTGTTTCATTCATTTTGAGTTTATTTGTGTATGGTGTAATAAAAAGATCCAGTTTAATTCTTTTGCACGTGGTTGTCCAATTTTCCCAATACCATTTGTTGAAGAAACTCTTTTCCACTGGATATTCTTTCCTGCTTTGTCAAAGATGAGTTGACCATAGAGTTGAGGGTCCTTTTCTGGGTTCTCAATTTAGTTCCATTGATCTATGTGTCTATGTGTCTGTTTTTGTGCCAGTACCATACTGTTTTGATGATACAGCTTTGTAATAGAGCTTGAAGTCTGGAATTGTGATGCCTCCAAATTTGGTTTTCTTTTTCAACATTCCTTTGGCTGTGATTGTTGTTGTTTAATTTAGTTGAATATAGTTGACACACAATGTTACATTAGTTTCAGGTGTGCAACATAGTGATTTTATTATTCAACTTCTCATATGTTATGCTATGCTTATCACAAGCGCTTGGCTACCATCTATAACTATTCAATGCTAGTGCAATATCATTGGCTATATTGCCTGAGCTGTGCCTTTTTCCCATGACTTATTCATTTCATAACTGGAATCCTGTGTCTGCTTCTCCTTTCCACCCATTTTGCCCATTTTTCCACCCCCTTTCCCTCTAGCAACCATCAGCTGGTTTCCTATATAGCTGCTTTTTGTGTATCTGTTTGTTCATTTGTTTTGGTTGGCATTTGTTCATTTGTTTTAGGTTTCACATGTGAGTGAAATCATATAGTATTTGTCTCTTTCAGTCTTATTCCACTTAGCTTAATAACCCATCTGTCCATCCATGTTGTTGCAAAGGGTAAGATCTCATTCTTTTTTATTGCCATGTAATATCCCATAATATAGATGAATGATAGCTAGCTAGCTAGACACATAGATATACAGATACAGACATATACATCACATCTTCCTTGTCCATTTATATATCAATAGACAATTGTGCTACTTCTCTGTCTTGGCTACTGTAAATAATGCTGCTATAAACATAGGCATACATATATCTTTTCAATTCAGTGCTTTTGTTTTTTTTCATAAATACCCAGTAGTGGAATCATTGGATCATATGGTATTTATATTTTTAATTTTTGAAGAACCTCCATACTATCCACAGTGGCTGCACCAGTTTGCATTCTCAACAGCACATGGGTGTTCCCTTTTCTCCCCATTCTTGTCCACACTTGTTATTTCTTGTCTTTTTTATTTTAGCCACTCTCTGTGCAGTGATATTTCATTGCATTTTTGGTTTGCATTGAGTAATGTTGAGCATCTTTTCATCTGTCTGTTGGGCATCTTGTGTCTTCTTGGGAGAAATATCTATCCAGTCTTTTGCCCAATTTTTAATCAGATCATTTATTTTATTTTATTTTTTTGTGGTGTTGAGTTGTATACATTCTTTATATTTTGGATACTAACCCCTTATTGGATGTATCATTTGCACATAACTTCTCCCATTCGATAGGTTGCCTTTTTGTTTTGTTTCATTGATGGTTTTCTTTGTTGTGCAGAAGCTTTTTAATATAGTCCCAGTAGTTTATATTTTGTTTCTCAAAATTCTTGACAATTTTCAAGGCCCAATTTAAAGGCGGCTTTTTCCAGAAACATTCTCTGTATCTTTGGTTTGATATGATTTTTTTTTCCTCTTCTCTTTTCCCATGACCTAGGCTCTCATGTTATGTCTCTGTCTCTTCTACCCTGTGTTCTAGCATCTGTTTCCTTTCTCTGATTATAAGTGACATGAACTCAGATCTTCTTGAGTCTTGTTTGTAATTCTAACTCATTAAATCCTTTTATGATTGAATGGAATTTTAAAAGTTCTAAATGATTGGGATTTTATAAAAAGTATTTATTCTTTCACAGTTCTGGCAGCCACTAGTCCAAAATCAGTATCACTGGGCCAAAGTCAAGCTGAGCTCTTTCTGAAAGTTCTAGGGGAGAGTACATTCCTTACTTCTCTCAGCTTCTGGTGGCTACCAGCATTCCTTGGCTTGTGATTCCATTACTCCAATCTTTGTCTTCACATTGTTTTCTCTGTGCGTGCAGTCTCCCTTTGCCTTTCTCGTGTAAGAACCCTGATGATAGTATTTTAGATCCTGCCTGGATAATCAAGGACAAGATCCTTAACTTAATCACATCTGCAAAGACCCTTTTTCAGTTTACAGGTTTTAGGGAGTAAGACTTGATGTCTTTGAATATTATCCATCCTACCACAGGTCTATAGCATCTAATCCAAAGAAATATAATATTTTTTAAAATGTTGAGTCTGTTTCTCTATTCAAAAATGAAGGGCAGGGTAAAAGGCAGTGTGAATGTTGGTAAAAGTTTGGGCTTTGTAAGTAAGGGCTGAAGAATATATATATGTCATATTTATTGAATATAATTTACATTCAATAAAATGCTATATTTTAAGTATTCTAACTAGTTTTGATAAATTTATACATTCCTATAATCACACCTACAATCAATATACAGACATTTTTTTAATCACCCCACACAGGTCCCTTGTGTTCTTTCCATTGTGATCTACTTTTTGTCATTGCATATTAAATTTGCCTTTTCTAGAGTTTTATATAATCATACAGTATGCTTTTTACAGTTAGCATAATGCTATTGAGATTCATCCATGTTGTTGACTGTATTAGTAAACCATTCCTTTTAATTGCTGAGTAGCATTTTGTTCATCCTCTGTTGATGAATATTTGAATTGTTTCCACTTTGAAGCTATCATGAACAGTAATGTATAGGTCCTTGTGTAGATATATGCTTGTTTGCTTTGTTTTCCTTCTTTACAGTTTATCTGCTTATTTTATTTTCCACCGCTTCATAGAGCCATGTCTTGAAATGGACAGATATGGACAATAAGTGTGGTGACAGTATTTGTGGGACTTCCTGCCTTTCATGTTTCTATTATGGAGACAGAGAGTAGTCACATCAAAGAAAAAAAAATCCTACCTCTATTTCAGTTAGGATTTAATCCTTTCAACTAACCAAGCAGACAGTAGTTCCATTGAGAGAACAAAATAAATTGGAAGGGATGTGAGAGCTTGGAAGTATAAGCAAGTAATTATCTGACTCAATCAGAGGGAGGGCCAACCTTAATGGGGTATTGCTTGCTAAATTAAACTTCAGGGAATCAAACATGTAAATCTAACTTGAGATGTAACCAACTTTCTAAGCCATAGAAAGTTCAGGCTGAGTTAGTGTTCCTTGTTCTGTCTTGCCATAGAGCTCTTAGAAGAGCCTCTGGACAGATGGTATTAATACAGAGCTATCAGTCAATCATCTGGTTGATTCTTTTTCATACCACAAGTGATTTCACAATGATTTAGAATATCAACAATGAATTCACACAGATGCTATACCTCAGTGGTTGAGAAAATATCTGAGCTAATCCTAGCCCAGTTTCTAACTTATGTTCTAACCTCAAGAAAGGTATTGAATACATTAAGCTCTTTTTGAGAGGAGGAAGGTAGAACTGAACATTTTAGCTGCTATGGCAACAGGTACCATTTACATCTTATGGTTTTGTTCCTGGAGAAAATCTACTCAGTAGCAAAAATGGGGACAGGATAGGAAGGGGAAATGGAATATGTGGTTCCAAGACCTTCTGGCCCAAACTCTGTGCAGAAGATTTAATAGCAATAAAGCCAGAATTCCCAGTGCAGGGAATTTCCATTCCCACCACTAATTATATCTGCATGCTGAGCTACAGCTGAGGAAATTTGAGGTATTCTAAACCACAGTGTCCTTATTCAATTTTCCCCTAATAGATAAAGCATAGAAATTTATATTAAATATAAACACCAGATATCTTACTATGTTCCCAATAGAAACACACGAACTGTAAGAGATAATACCATTAACAATCTATTTATCAATTTTAAAAGCCTAGGTGTTGAGCAATGTGCTGTAATTCTTTGGTAATAATGTAACAATATAACCAGTCACATAAGAATTATTATTTTTTCCCTTATTTCCAAAGATTGTGTTAAAAAGTCAATGTCCTCTTATGTTGTCTTTTTCCTTTTAGTTCTCATCTTTTTCTCCTTCACTTCTTTCCTCTGTACTCAAGTATGGTTGAGTTTTAGGTCCAAAACGTCTTTCAGGTTTTTGGATAATTCTTTGATCTAATTTCATGTTCTTTAGATAAGAAACTTTGAAGTCTTGGATGTTGATAATCATCTCCTGGTCCACTCTGCTGAGTTAGAACCTGGAGAGCCTGAGGAAGTTAGAGATTGGGTATGCAGTACCTATAATATAATGATGAACCAAGTAGACAAGGTGCCTGCTTCCAAAGAGGTGATGATTTGATTAGGAAAGAGACATTAACCAACTATGTAGCACGTATTTTTAAATTTAAATCCTGTGAAAGAAAATCTCATGGCACTCTAAAAGTATAAACCTAAAAAGTGACATTGAGCTGAAGGGTGAATTGCCATGCGTATCTTATTGAAATTTCACTTTCATCTTAAAATTTTTATAGAAATTAGTCCAGCCTCTGCACACAGGTTATAAAAAAAAAACAACCAATGATTCAATGGGTAAGAGACTAAGGAAAGATGACAGTACCTGACTTTTTACATATAAATTTTATTAAGAGACAATTCTATCAGTTTTTAGATCCCTTAAAAAAGTTTTTAAAGCTTGAAACTTTGCACTGAATATAAGAAAGCAATTTGTATCATCTGGATAAGAAACCATTAAATATCTTGAAGATAGAGGATGAAACTTTGTCCTATGCTGGGATGTAAACCTGTTGATGGAGTGGTTAAGTCATCAACAGACTTCTTCCTAGGCTCCTCTTTGGCTCTTAAGTGACCCTAGCATCTGTTATGTGTCCCAGTCTGAAGGTATGAGCGAAGTGAAAAGACACCCAAACTTTAATGCTCAAAACACAGTTTCATACAAAAAACTGGAGCCCCCTTTCCTCTATTACAGACAGAGAGCAGGAATTAATCAGGAAAATGAATAAATGCTATCAAGGACAAATAGTTTTTTGGAAATAAATGTAGGATGATTATCACATGTTTTGATGTGGAAGGACTGACATCAGACCAGGTCTGTGGAGTGTCTTTCAGATTCATACAACGTGAAATCTCAGGAAAGAGTAATGGAATCAGAAAAGACACATGCCAAGAAACAATGTTTGTCACATATTATCTGATTCATGGTCTCACACTGACAATCTTTGGACTCCTGTGGGGATTTTGTCAGGGTTACAAAACATTCTAAAGGCAGATAACCTCATGGGATTGTTGATTTATCTACCTAGGAGCCAATATTCACATTAATTGGGATTTAATATCATCACCAATGTCCCCTTACCCCAACACTTTGAAATGTTGTGTGGTATTTAACACACTATGTAGTATTATTGTGTGGTAATGTTGAAAAAATCTTTAGCGGTTACCCAAAAACAACACAACAGAAACAGCCCTGAAGGATGCATATGGTTTAAAAATTGTAATAGTGTATTCAATTGATGTGGGGTTTTGCCAAGGTAGAGAAAGAACTGATAAGCCAAGAAAAGTAGTTTACTCCCTTCTATTTATATAGGAAGGGCAATGGAGGAGACAGTAGAAAAGAGAGTGACAGGTAGGACAGAATTAGAAGTTGCTAAGTACCTAAAACATTATACTGTGCTGATGTTTTGTATCTAGCATCTTACTTAATTTTTAAAAGACACATGATTATTCCTTCTTCCCCAACTCCCCCCCCCCCAAAAAAAAAAACTGTTAGGAAACTGAGGACCAGAGGCATTGTGCAACTTTCTCAAAAGTCACACTTCTAGTAAATGGTAGAACTAGAACTGGAACCAAGGAATGTCAGACTTTAAGATTCATGCCTTTTCTAAGTCATTCAAGGAGGCAAGAGAGACTGTTTGGTAAAAGTACTGAGATTCTGGATTCCAAGATTCTAAGACTCCAAGGGAGAGATCAGAATAAATTTTTCAAAGCACAAAGCTGGAGGAGGGACCGTATGACCAAGGAAGACACAAGGTTGATATTAAGTACAAGATGTCAGTGTAGAAATAGATAGAACTGGGAACTATGAGAAAATCTTGAATGTGCATTTCAATGTGCAAATCTTGAAATTAATTTTTAAATTAATTTCCATAAACAATCCAGAAGGAATGGTATTAAAAAGTTGAATGATCCAAGAAATGAGCTTTAGAGACTGGATTCTGTTTTTGGCTCTTCCACTTACATGTCATATGACCTCTCTCAGATTTCCTTATAGGTAAATAGGAGCTAATAATATTGTAGTTATTGGGATAAGTTTGAGATGGAAGCTAGTAACAGCATAAGATGGACAGTAGAACCATCTGCATGACACTTGAAAACCATGCAAACCAATCAGTGTGGTCAAAGGGTTGTGAATTCAGAGAGATAACTACAGAAAGTAGAAACCTCATCAACTGTATTGTAACTGAATGGTCTGGAAAAGGGCTGTGTAGAAAAAAGGGCAAAAATTACAAGTGCTTTCTTGTCCTGTCCAAAGGAGAGAACACAGTTTTTAGTATTTAGACTAAGAGCTGTTCAACTTTGGATGAAAGAACTTTTAAGGCCAATGAATTCCTTTTTATCTTACATCATGCTCATCAAGCAACCCATGACCATATTTGAGGATTTTTGCAGCTACTTTTATAATGAGATCAGGTGTTAGGGCATCTGCTCAATTTAAGGGAAAATTCCCCAATTCTTATGGTATGAGTTATTTATTGCTGGATAGTAAATTATTCCCAAACTTATTGGCACAAAACTGTGCATACTTATTATATCATAGTGCGGGTCAAGAATCTGAGCATGGTTTTGCAGGGTCTCTTGAAAGTCTGCAATTGAGATATAGGCAGAAACTGTAAGGTTCAATCTGGGGGTTCAGTTGGGGCATGATCAGCTTTAAGTTCACTGTGGTTCTTGGTGAGATTTAGTTTTCCGTGGACTGTTGCACTGAAGGCCGCAGTTCCTTTCTGGGCACTGGCCAGAACCCTCACTTCCTTGCCTTGAGGTGCTTTCCATCACAGTAATTAAGTGAGAAGAACCTGAGAGAGATAATACCAGCAAGAGAGAAGTCACAGCCTTTTGTTACCTAAAAATGGGAAGGATAGCATATCATTTTTTACCATGTGCTGTTTGTAGAAGAAAGTCACTATCCTACACTCACAGGGATGGGATCATGCAAGGGCATGAGCATCAGGAAAGAGGGAGCACTGAGAGCCATGCCAGAAGCTGCATACCACAATTAGCTATCTACAAACTGCTGTAGCAAAGATCGTACTCAATCATGATTACTGAAAACTAATGCAGATGACTTCTTAGGAAAAACCTGAAGTCCCCTTTACTCTGTCAAATTTCCTTTCTGTAAATGAAAAATTTAGCCACTTGTTTTTCTATAAATGAATCATGGCAACTGATATTAGGGCCATAAAAAAGCAACACACTGTAGCCTTGCTCTTACTGTGGCCTCAGGCAACAGCCTTCTTTTTGAGCAGCCTACTTGTGAGCAAGGCCCAAGTGAATAATGTAAACCAAAGTCCCTTGACATGTGCTTTCCAAAGTATATTTACACTCCACGTGGGTCAATAACCTTGATATTTGGCAGAGGTCTCTGAGCAGATGATGGAAATATTTTACCTCACATTTAGGCTGACTCTCTTGTGTTGATATTTCAACTTGGAGTATCGGGATGAATTGAGGGAAGAGAGGCAACAGTATAGAATGGGAGAAAGGGAAGAAAGAAGAGCAGAGACATTTCTTGTTAAGTCTCAAGCTTTATAAATAATAAGGGCTTGGTTCTAAAGGAAAGCTCCCATAGCAAACAAGGATAAGGAAGCTTCAATTAAAAAAATACATGCTTAACTCTGAATAGTTCAGGGGGGACAAGAGTCACATTTAACTTGTACCTGCTTTAACGAGACAGTAAGGAGAAAGGTGCCTGCCTGTCTTGAATGTGTGTGAATGCCTTGCTGTTTTGATTTGGGTAGAGGAATAAAACTTTTTGTGTTTATTTCTGTTCTTTTTACCACTATCAGCATCTGGGCTATTGACTGGGGTAATTTAAAAAAGATTTTAAGCCTAAGCAAAAATGCCATTTCCTTTGACTTTCATTTCTTGCAAAATAAGCATGGTCATGCTGAGTAGTTAGATTATTGATTTGCTGGATAAATCATACTCTAAAGTATACAAATTCTTACAAAGTCCCTCCAAGGGAGTTATCTTAGATAAATAATGGTGAGGAAGATTATATAGAATGTGTTGAGTGGAGACCTGCCCATCTCTGGGTTCCAGACTGGAACACAGATGCTGTACCCTGTCGAAACCTGTTTACATCTCACCTTTGCTGCACAAGTAAGGGGAGATCTGGAAGCACAAGAAGAGATCTTTTGGAGCAGCTGGTTAAATGCCATTTCCGTTATTTGCATTGAGTTCTTTTTTTTTTTTTTTTTTTTAAATTTATTTATTTATGATAGTAACAGAGGGAGAGAGAGAGGCAGAGACACAGGCAGAGAGAAGCAGGCCCCATGCACCGAGAGCCCGACGTGGGATTTGATCCTGGGTCTCCAGGATCGCGCCCTGGGCCAAAGGCAGGCGCCAAACCGCTGCGCCACCCAGGGATCCCTTTGCATTGAGTTCTAAATGTATCCTGTGAAGCCGTATAATGACCAATCTTTTATTACTTCTCCTGCAAATAATAATCACTGTTGAGATTATAGGGCCTTCCAGTCACAATTTTGTGGCAGCCATCTTGTGTCAGGCTCTGTCCTGGTTGTTATGTAGAGAATATGAATCAATTGAAAAACTAGCTGTCTTGGAATGGCTTATAACCCAAAGAGACACACAGGTAATAACAGGCATAAAACTGGAATATGAATAGAGCTAAGAGCAAGGATTTTGGAACCAATGTAGTTAGGTTTAAACTCTAGTTCAGCCACTTAACCAGGAGTGTGGTATTGCATATATTATTTAACTACTTTTATCCTCAGTTTTCTCAGCTATGAAATGAAGATCACAGCAGTGATGCCCTGATAGGATTATTGTTAGGACAAAATGAATTAATATACTATAAGACTCTGAGTGTAGTTACCTGTTTCCATTAAATATTAGCTGTTTTAATTTCTTTCTGGTTTAGACCCTTGTTCAACCTTGCCTGAATATCCTCATCAATAAAATAAGCCTAATATCATAAGCTGACAACGTAACGGGTTTATCAGGAGACTCAGTGCAAATAAATGCAGTTATACTATTAAGGGAAGACACAATGTATGTTTTTATTAATAAGATTTGTTTTCCAAGTTCAAGTTCAGAACAGAATTAAGTATGTGTTTATAAATGTCCAGGAAGGTCTGAGGTAGATCTAACAACTCTGTGAAATTGTGCCGAATTTGGTCTTTGGAATATCAGAGGAAGGACTGTGTCTCCAATTTGTGGTGGAAAATCGCATAATTTCTCAGCCTCTGCTTTCTTATTTGTGATAAAGGGATAATAAAGGATATATTATGGCCTTACTGGGAGTATTTAGAGAGAGCACATATTTAGTGTACCTGGCATATAGCAGTTAGTTCATTAAAGTCATCGTATGTTGATATGAAAAGAAGAGGGAAAGGTGAAACCTGGAAGGAAGGTCATGGAAGAGGGGTATGGAACTCCAGCATGAACACTCATTTACACAAACCCCAATAATCCAAATCAACTCTCTCTAGAGCAGCAGATACCTGGGGTGCATGTAGTAGGGCATCCCCAGTTCTGCTACTTTCACTTTGATTCACCTTATATCTAACTGCTGTCTCTTGTCCCAGCCCCAGAATTATGTTGAATGCCAGAGTTAGGTTAAGTAACTGGCCAGAATCAGTCCTCATGTCAGACAGAAGAAGGGATACAATTCTCTCTGGTGGCTCTAGAAGCTGAGTTTCTTTCACTTTGTGAGTTGAGGAATTAATAACTACTTGGAAATTTACGATCTAAGTTGTTTCTCACTCTTAACTAGACTGTCCCCTTCCATGCTTTTATGAACTATCAATTTTAGTTTTGGTCACATCTGAATAGAGTCCAAGTGACCTATAGATTTTTCTCCCTTAGTCTTCTCTCCAGTTTCCCCATGATTGGAGGATCTTAAACCAGAAAAGATTTTAGAAGCCATCAGGTCCAAGTCAACTCACCCTATATACATTGCCTCCACACTGGGCTTGAACAGTGGTCATCTAGGAACTCTTTGATCCCGGTTACCACTTCCTTCAAAATACCAATTGTTCCACCATGGGCTTAATTCTCAAAAAAAAAAAAAAAAAAAAAAAAAAAGGATGTATCTCCATCCATGATCACCTCTTGTCATTTATTTCTGTGCCCATGAGTTATATTGTAATCCTTTGAAGCTTCATGAAGCAAGGAGGAAGAGGAAGAAAGAAGGATGGTCTGACCTAAGACAAATTGTTTTTCTATTTTTAAGAGTTGTGAGTGATTATGAACATCAATGGTAATTGAAAGGAAACAATAAATTAATAGCCAGAAGCATATTGATGGGTCAAGAGATTAATTCATTTAGTGGAAAGGTTAATTAATTGGATATGTATGTGATAAAGACATCTCAAGGTGATATTTTAATTGTCAGTCATATCACTGGTGAGGAGGATAAGAGAGAAAAGTGCTAAATTAGAGAATTTAAACTCAGTGTTTCTGATTGCACTCTCTCTGACTCTGCACTAATAAAGGTGAGAAATAAGATGTGGTTTTCTGAAGGTCTTTGAGGGGGGAAAGCAAGGACATTCTAACTACTCAGACACTCATTCACTGTGTACCCCAGCCATACTCTTCCCTTTTCCTTCAGCTTACCAAAATTTTCAGTAAAAAAAAAAAAATGCTAGAGTCCTTCTATTACACGCATTAAAATGGACATATTGCACTTGTCATTAATTGTAGAAGAAAGACCTGGTCCCCATTCAAGGAGTTTTAGGTGACAAAAGAAGAGGTGTATTAATACAGGAGTCAATTTATAACATTCTTACACAGAAGACAAACACTGTTAAGAATATCATATCTAACAATGTTTTAGAAAAAAATAATAAATCAGTTGTGTCAGTGAAAAACATGGTTTTGCCCTAAACAGTAATTCTAAGGATGTTTTTGAATAAAAACACTCACTTAAAATATTATCAAAAATAACTTCATAGTTTAAAAAGTAATCCTAAAACATGCTATTCCATTTACTTCATATGGAATGATATTATATGAATAGCATTATTTTCTGTCAGAGTATTGTCTTTCACCTCAAAACCCACTTGTTATTGCCCTGTTTCATTGCCATTACAGATAGTCGACTATGTCTTGTAAATATTTCCCCTTTTCCAGTGACAGTGTTAGAAAGACACTACAGAGGAGAGGGGATTCTGGTTTCTGTGTGCTGCTTCTTGGTTGGCTCCTGTGGTACATGATGACGAGTAGTGTGCTGCACACTCAGTGAAGCTGACTTTTGGCTTGCCAATTCTGGCACCAGGCTTGGTCCACCTGTACCTGGCAGGGGTTTCCTGTTTGCCCTGCATGCATTTTCCTGCCCTCCAGCCTCAGTCCAGAGACTATGGACATTTCTTATCCAGGCAACCAGGTAAACCCTGCTGCCAATGTGCTATGTCTATCACTCAGTCTAGATTCTAGCCTTGAGGCCCCTTTTTCCAAATTTGTTCCTCTTGGGGACTCTCCTTCTGCCATAGGGTATCTTTAGCATTCTCTTTCATCTCTTCTTTGGAGGTAATCCTCCATAAACAATAATTCTTTATATCAAGTATTTTCTGTTCTAATTACTGGTTTCTGTCTTTGACTCGACCTGATACATACTTCAGGTAGCAGATTCTTCTGGTAGTCTGCCCATCTCCACCGTGCACACACCATTCCACTCCTTTCCCAAGGCATTCTTCTGCAAGCATCTGTGACTCTCTGCTGAGGCTTTGTCTTTGCCTTTCCATGGGGCAGGCCTGGCATACTGAGAAGCTAACATCTCTGGGAGCAGCCCTCAGCCATTAACAAATGGGACCTAGGGGATGAATACACCAGCTTCTTCCTCCTCAAGTGGGACAACTCATGGTCATGTTCTACAATGTCTCCCAGAGCAACGTGGGGCTTTTGAGTCTCAGTTGCTCACAGTGATTATTGCTCAACAACACATTTTTTATGTGTTATTCCTTCCTTCCCCCTCCTTATCTCATTTCCGCATTCCCCCATTCCCCCACCAGTGTTTCCTGAAGTCATCCCTCAAATATTCTATTTTACTACAATTTTTGTCTCAGGATATGTTACTAGGGGAACTCAAATTAATGCATCCCATTTCAGATATGAGGGAATGAAGAGTAGGAGAATATAATTGTCTTGTCAAGTCAAATAGCTGAGTAGTAGAGTTAAAAACTCAGTTTGTCTCAGCCTAAGCCTTATTATATACATTTGCTTTAGCAAATATCTCTATAAAGATAGTTTTAGGGATGCCTGGGTGGCTCAGTGGTTGAGCATCTGCCTTTGGCTCAGGGCATGCTCCCAGGGTCCTGGGATCGAGTCCCACATTGGGCTCCCTGCAGGGAGCCGCCTTCTCCCTCTACCTATGTGTCTGCCTCTCTCTCTCTCTCTCTTTATTCATGAATAAATAAATAAATATTTTGTTTTAAAAAGATCATTTTAACCACATATTAGATAAGTTCAGATCCATTAGTCTAGTCTAAATACAAAAACCCTCAAAAATAGGTGCCTCACATCTACAAATGTGATCAAAATGGCATACTATTACTCTCATGGCTTATATATGCAGCTGGTTCAGTGTTGAAATATAAACAGTGTTTTTATATTTCAGTGTTATATTTCAGTGTTGATTTCTTTTTTTAAAAGATTTATTTATTTATTCAGAGAGAGAGAGAGAGAGAGAGAGGCAGAGACACAGGCAGAGGGAGAAGCAGGCTCCATGCAGGAAGCCTGACATGGGACTCAATCCCAGGTCTGTAGGATCACACCCTGGGCTGCAGGCGGCACTAAAGCCCTGATTTCTAAACACAACAACTATCTGTAATTAAAACTAGGAAAAACATTAGATTGGTTTTTCTTGGGATACATTTTCTGTACTCTCGGGGGAGAAACTTCTCTCTCCAACCATGGTTCACTAATCTTGTAATTTTGACTTGTTGTTGTAACCAACACCAAGCCTTTATCAAGCTAGGCCTTATAAAACTAAAATGTACCAGTGCCTCCTAAGAATAAGATTTTTCACAAGGATGTCATTAGGCTAGCCTATAGAAATAGAAAAGTTAGGAGCCTATTCTAATTAGAAAGTGACATGTTCACTTATCAGTATGGTTTTAAAACATAGAGAGAGATTTGAAATAGAAAATGATGAGTCTCCTGGAAGAAGGTAGATATTGATGTACATTTTATTAAATATAACATATAATAATAATATACTATTATATTCAAACTCCTTCCTGCTTATGACTTGCTTTAGGCGCTACTGGTTCCTTTGCTGTCTAGACTAGAGCAGAAGTCTCAAACTTTAGCAGGCATCAGAATCATAGAGGTTTTTGGGGCCCATCCCCAGAGTTTCTGACTCTGTAGGTCTGGGTGGAGCCTGTGAATTTGCATTTCTAACTAGTTCCTGGTAATACTAATGGTGCTGGTCCAGGTACCATATTTTGAGAACCACTATTCTAGAACAGTGTTTTCTTAACCTTGGGTGTATACTGGAGTTACATGGGGAGATTTAAACATTACTGGTACTTGGGGCCCACTCTAAGTTAGAATCTTTGAGGTTAGGGCAAGGAATCTGGTTTATAAAAGCTAGCCTGGTTGATTCTAATGAGTGGCAAGCCAAGAACCAATGTTTATTTAAGTGTTTCTGCAAAACTGTAATGCGTACACCTGAGGATCTTGATGAAATGCAGACCCTGATTCAGTAGCTCTGGGATGGGGTCTAAGATTCTGCATTTTTAACAAGCTCCCAGATGAAGCTGCTGCTGCTCCATGGACCATACTTTGAAAACCAAGAGTCAGAAATGCTGTCTCTTTTCTGTGGATATAAGTTTTTCTGTAAGTTAACCAGAGGTATACTAAATGCTTCAGGTCTAGGGCTCAAATATTTTTGGGTACTAGGAGCTGGAAATAAAAATTTGACTTTGTTCTACAGGTCCTCTGACTAGAGCAGGGACTCTCATGACTCATTTTGGGTAATGGGTTACCATGGCAACTTTCAGAAATCTGCGTATCAACCTGGGGGCTCCTGAACATCACTGCCAATCACAGCAAGGGACTCCAAAAACATTAGAGAGTGTTAGCCATTTAGCTGCAGCCACTCAGAGACCTCTGTGTTACCTGGGAGATGCAGCTGAGTTTGAGCCCCTTCCTCAGCAGCAGTTAACACTGATCCCCATGCTGAGCTCAGAAATAATTCTCCCTCACGACAAATAAACCATAGTGGAGAATGAACTGCCAGTTGGGGTTCAGGAAATTAGTATTGGTAGAAAATTTACCACTGAAAGCAAGAGTACCAAAGGGATAGAGTACTCTTTACTCCAGAGGGAATTCTTAAATAAAAATGGTCCCTTCATGTTAGTATATCCCTTCTGGTTTCTTACAAAAACAAACAGCATGGATACTCTTTTAAGTTCACTTCCTCCCATTTTATTCTCTGTTGTACTCAAATATATCACATATGTACGTTCTATTTTTACCAGCCAACTGAAAAAAAAAAAAGATAAAAAAACAACCCAAAACAGAGCCTTAAATTCAGTATTAAATTCCACCCCACCCCCTTATCTCCAGGGGAAAAACCTAAGGCAGAAGCAAATAGTCTGAGGAGGCATAGTTTTGCCCATAGGAAGCATCTTGCCCACTCAGCTATTTTTTCTAGAATATACATTTTATTTAATTCCCTTGAACAACAGATGCAGATGTGCTGGTCTCTGCCTCACTGGGCTGTCCTCCTGTCTTTTGCGAGGTTTATTCAGGGCTCTGTTGACTTTTACAACCCAAGGAACAGATTCTTTCAGGACACAAGCTGCAGGGAGTGACATTTAGCTTATTCCCTCTGGTGGGACCTACTCTCTCTATGGGATAACGAGGGGAAACTTTGAAGACATCTGTGTGAAGTGGCAGACGTTTCTTCATCTCGGCTTCCAGCTACAGGAGCTATGGGCAACAGGGCAAGGCCCCGTGCTGCAGGGAAATTTCTGAGGCTTTTGGCTGACAGTACTCAGGTGTTCTGTATCTCAGGGTGGTGGGCATGACATATATATGTCTGATTTCTGAGGCAACAGCAAATTTCTTCAGAGAAACTTTATGGGCAAGAAAAAAAGAGATACATGTTCATATTGATGAATACATTTCCTGGATCTTTCTGTAATTGTAAAGATTTTAAAATAAGGCTTTGGGGGGCACCTGGGTGGCTCAGTAGTTGAGCGTCTGCCTTTGACTCAGGGCGTGATCCTGGAGTCATGGGCTCCTTGCATGGAGCTCCCTGCATGGAGCTCCACATCGGGTTCCCTGCATGGAGCCTGCTTGTCTCTCTGCCTATGTTTCTGCCTCTCTCTCTCTGTGTCTCTCATGAATAAATAAATAAAATATTTAAAAAAATAAAATGAGGCTTTGATTACTAAAATTTGGATAGAAATCAGAAGCCACACAGGTTGGAGCTAAGATGGCTAGGAGCAAAGGTGGCATATTATTCCCCTGGTGCATCCCCCACAACTTTTTCTTAAAGGTAAATGTTGACTTGATTGGTAATACTGTAAGGAATAGATTGCAGGTGACATAGCGTAAAAGCTAGATTGTGGCTTCTGTGGAGAAAATGTCAAAGGCAGCTCATTTTTCAGAAGTTAGCCTGAGACTCTTAGGGGAAAGAGGAAGTAGGGAGAAGGAAAGAGAAGGGAGAGGGAGAGAGGGAATGGAGATGTCAGGGTAGGGAGATGGAGAAAGAGGGAGAGCTAGGGAGTAAGCAGGTGGAGAAGAGGTAGGGGGAAGGAAGGATGGAGAAATTTGGAAGGGAAGTGGGAGAGAGAGATAGGAGGCAGAGGAAGTAGGAGAGCCAGGGGAGACCAACTGACATTTGCTTAGTATTCTCTATATGTCAGGCAATGTGCTTTCACATAAATTACTTCATTGACTCTTCACAAAGACTCTGCAAGTTAGATATATTTTAATACCCGATTTTTAGATAAAGAAATGGAGGCTCAGAAGTGTTAAATAACTTGTTTGAGGTCATAGAGCAAGGAAAAATGGCTGGAGGCAAACACTCCTTTGTGTCTCTCCAAAACTCCTGCCCTTTCCTCAACATTGTATTTCTTTGGAGTGTGTGCCCTTGGATAAACTGAAAGAAGCAGGCAAAGGAGAAGCCTCTTAGAGCAGTCTTTCATGGAAACTGCACAGGTTCTGAGGCTCTGTTTTCAGTGGTGATGGTGATCTAAGGGGAGAATCCATTTGGAGTGTTACAAAACTTTCTAGTAAAGGTGATGTCTTATAAGGATGATCTTACACCTCATGAGAAGAAGCAGCTGTAGCAAGAACTATTTGGAACAAGCTATTTTCATTGCTCTGGATAAAATCATAATCTTGACATGAGCAGTTCCATTTCACACAGGGGCCATCAATAGCAACTGTCATTCTCTAACCAAGTAGTTGGTTTACTTCACATCCAAATATGATTCCTCCCTATTCAGGAAGAACTGACAAGTTCATAAGGCTTCAAAAGGCATTTTCATTTTTTTCTTCCTACTAGAAAATCCAAGTTAAACAAGAGAACAAAGACCTACGACAAATCAAGAGGTACCAGTACATGACACATAGTAGGCATTCAGCCATTACCAGTAATGAAGGAACGTTCAAAGTGCTCTTGAAGAAAGTGATCACTTATTTTCATGAAAAAATTTATCGATTTATTAAGAATGCCATGGAAACAGTATGGTACATAATTGTCAGTTTTGATTGTTTGACTCTAGCTGGTCTGCCCCCCACAGAACCAACTACTCATTATCTAAGGGATGATGACACAGCTTAGGGTAACGTTTCTGGAGTTTGTTCCCTGGAACATCTATATCAGAATTGCTTGGGACCCAGCCCATATCTTAGGAATCAGGTCCCTAAAATCTCAATTTTATTAAGATCCCCTGGAAATACATCATTTGAACAGAAGTTTGAAACTACTGATATAGAGGTTGACCAGGTCTTTCTGATACAATGACAGACTCAGACCTATCTTTAACAGAATGTAGATGCTAGTCCACCTGTGTATAAATTAGGTAGGACTCAGTCTTGTACTACTATAGATTCCATACCAATATTTCCCAATATTTAGTGCATATAAATCACCCAGGGAGTTTAAGTGGGAGATATCAGGCCCCACCCAAAGGCACTTGGTTGAAGCCAGATCTAAAGTTTAAGCAAGCACCCCATGTGATTCTGATGCATGTATTCTGTTAACCTCCCACCCAATACAGAATCCTTCTGGAAAACAATTTTCCTGTCACGTAGTTATGCAACCTCTCAAAGGACACTTTATTAGTGATTTTACCATCTCTCAAGGCAATAAACTCCATTTGTAAGTGGCTTTAATTACCAGAAATTTCTTACGTTGAATTAAAATAAAGTCCTGTTAATCTGTCTGGTTCTCTTAATTAGAGCTACACAGAAGACTTTAGTCCTCAGTATTGTTTTAAAGAAAATATACTTGACCAAGAAAATAAGTGCTTTTCTTTCTTCTGGATCCCTGTTTTGCTTCTTCAGCAGAGTTGGTAGGTAGAGATCCAAACATGCATCCCTGATAAGTAGACAAGGGCTTCTGCTACTTACATTGCAATAATGTTTGGAAAATCAAATACCTAGAAAAACTTGGGATTCTCATTTCCTGGAATAATATCACAACAGACATAAACAAACAAAGCAAAATGTGTCATTCTGGCTGCCCAGGATATGGAGGAGTTCTGCTCAGAATAATGATGATGAGGGAAAAGGTGAATAAAGAGTAAGTTGGGACTGAAGTAGGTGCCCTCCTCTAAGAAATCAATGAGAGCCCTCACTTACTATGGGTGATCATTCATTTTCATCCAGCTGCAGACCTATGAGGGCAGGTATCTGATTCTTATGCCTAAGGTCAGCCATTAAGTGCAGATACAGAGGAGAGACTGGCTGGAAAAATATGGGCATGTTTCCAGACATTTCACAGGGGCTTCCTCAAATCCTCACAGGTTAGCTAATTTGTCCCATCTGTATGCTTCCTTAAAAAAAAAAAAAAACACACAAATATTTTATTTTATTCTATTCACAGATTTCAAAAGGAAGTAATTACTAGTAAAGTTTTAAAAGACAGCAAGAACAGATCTGGACATGAAGAGGATACCGAGTGGCTATGGGTTATTGGATTTATCATTTAAAACAATGTGACTGGGTAAGTTAAAAAAAAGTCCATGGCCCAATTATTCATTTACAAAATGAGGATAATAGTAAGTCATTTTTAGCATTGTTTGACAATTATATGAGGAAATATAACATGTTAAATTCTAAATATATGTTGGTACAGAGTCACTACTCAAAAAACAGAATGTCAGTCATTATTGTTAGCATCAATAATTAGTGCTAGTTTGCCAGAAGAATATTCACACACTAATACCGTTCTTTTTGAATGGTACTAAAAATGACTATATAGGTCAGGAGAACAAAAGGGAGAATTAATACAAACCTGAGTACTTTAAATCTAGAAAGCTGCCTTTGCCTCAATTTTCCCATTCACTTAGGTAAGGAGAGATTAAATTTTGGAGGTGGAGAAGTAGAACGCATTGTCTTGAGTAATATGTTGATACACACGTACTATTTCCTTTTTCATACAGATTTCTTTCTGCTGCCCAGCCAATTTTAGGGTACAAGATTCACACATCAGAGCTTTTGGTTTGTTTAGATGTTTTTAATGATACAATTCTCAGACTGTTTATTTTTTGTGATGCAAAAAAAAGAACCTGAGACTCCAGAATGTAAATGGGATGTTTTCTAAGAATGTCTGGGATGATTTGGCCCTAAATGTCCTTAAACATCAAATAAAAGTTGAGAGGTGCCTGGGTGGCTCAGTTGGTTAAGCGTCTGCCTTCGGCTCAGGTCATGATCCCAGGGTCCTGGGATGGAGCCCCACATGGGGCTCCCTGCTCAGGGGGGAGTGTGCTTCTCCCTCTGCCCCTCCCCCTGCTCAGGCTTGTGCTCACTCTCTGAAATAAATAAATAAAATCTTTTAAAAAAAACCCAAAACAAATAAAAGTTGAGTGAAGGTGTTTAAACCATTCCCAAGCCAGCATCTGAATTTGCATTTGGCTGAGATGCAGGGAGAATTATAGGTTCTAGACCATCTCCGGCATCTGAGCTGTGTAATCTCTTTTTATCTCTTTGCAAAATGAGAATGAAAACACCTGCGCTGCATAACTTACAGCTTTGTTGAGAGCTTTACAGAAAAAAATGAAAACACTGATCCAGTGTAAGCTGGCCTTACTACTCTCACAAGTCATTGCTCAGAAGTCTGGGCTCCCTTTTGGAATTTGCACTGGTGTATAATCTCTCCCTCAAGAATAGCACAAAGGAAGCATACAGCCAAGGTTCTCTCCCTCATTTTGAGATCAGAATGGCTTAAAGTAGTTGAGATCTCATATCCCACAGACCAATTTTGGGTTCCTGAACAATGAAGTTTGATGCCTGGAGGGGAGACATTTATGCCAGCACAGTGGGGGCAGCCTTAATTCGGGTCGTTGGCGTGAGTCAGCAGAGCCTAACGAGGTGGAGCCCTGCCTACCACCATGCCAGAGCCCACATATTTGACACTCAGTCCATGTTTTTATTTCATTAATAAAATATGACCTCACTGTTTCTTTGTAATCCCGAAGTGTGAGGATACATTTGTTGCAAACTGCATGCAAATAAAAGGGGGGATTCCTTTTGAAACTACATCCTCTTAATAATAAATAGTTTTTGATCTACTATACATAACAGTAGTGCATTTCTTAAGACGGCAAGCTTTTTCTTTTTTTACCAAAATGAAAAGAAAACATTCATTTCTTTATAAATATTTTAAATAGTTTAAATACATATTTCATACCAAGGATATAAAAATAGCCTCTCTTTTTTTTTTTCGATAAATAAAGACATGTTCATTTACATGGCAAGTAACGTGCAATAGCTAACCACTGGCCACCAGCTCTATTTGACTGATTGTCTAGGAGATGACATGCAGTGATAATTGTCCCTTTGCCTTCACAAAAAGAAAAATAGATCAGCAGGAGCTGTGCACTCCAGAGGCCAACAGTGCTATGGATATTGTTCAGGAACGACAAGCAGGCACTCAGGAAAAACCTTTGCTGCATTTCACAAAAGTCACCTAGGACAAAATGAATCCACAGATTCTTTGTCTGGAACTTCTAGCTGCTCAGACCCTCAGGGTCTTTGGACTTTTAAAAAGTCTGTGAAACAGACGGGTAAGTGAATGCCTGTAGAGGGAACGGTTTCTGCTATGTTCCTAAGGATCTAGCAAGTGCTTGCTACAGTATGGATGTGGCTCGCCTTCGGCTGGCTCCTCACGCACGCTCCTGCAGGACTCCCAGCTTAGCCCAGTCTTCACACCTGCCCGAGGCAAAAAAGGCAAACTAAAGCTGTCATGCAGTGGTGGGTTTGGAACTGGCAGCTGCTGCACGTGCGCAAATATCATACGTTTATGGCTTTACTATCTTTCATTTCTGCTGTGCTTGTGACAACTTCCAGTGGAAAGTTTTCCAAGGGTTCCGTAGAGATTGATGCTGCTCCTTCCCTGTCCCAAGATCCTGGCAAGTTTTCCAGACTGAAGGAACTCGTGACTCCTTGGCTGAAGCTGCCCTCCTCTGATCTGCTTGGGAGAACCAGATGCAAGGACGTTTCTGAGGAGGAGCAGAGGGAGGATGAGAGGGTCGCTGAAATGGACTGCAGAGGTGTCAGTGTAGAATCTGAATGTGGGGAGATGCACCTTAAAAATTGCAGATGACCTTCTTGGACGACCTGGTAGTGCGCAGGTGAATAATCAAGGTTTGGAGAATGATAAAGTTCAGTGTCAGCTGGATTTTGCTCATGAGCTCCAGTTCGCTGGGGGCTGCTCCCCACAGAGGAGGGATCCACACTCCAAATGTGTGAGGTGACATTACCATGACAGAGTTGTGCTTGAGTATAAGCAGCTCCCCCAGCTTGTAAGTGTAGGCAAGGTTGGTGTGTGCTCCAGGTCATCCTGGTCTGTAAGCTGTCCCTGGAGGGACACACGGATGTGGAGTGCAGAGAGCAAAACCGTGACGGTTGCTGAGGTGAAAGAACATTTTCTAGAAGTTGCATCACATTCCTCATGTCTTTACCTAACTGAGAGACCTCCTGAGTCAATGTCGTTACCTGCGTGGATAAAGCAAAGCAGAAAGCAATAGTCAGAGGTGCATGGCAGTGCTTTGAGAGCAGTGAGGCAGGGAAATGAGATTTCACAATACGAAGGACTGAAAGGCTGCCCACCTCTAACTCCAGCCAAGTCCAAGGGGTGGATGGGAAAGTTGGGCACCTAATCTACAGCCATTCTTATTCTGAGGGAACCTACAGAGATATTCATAGTTGTGTTCTTAATCAGTGACTCTGGGGTTCTTGAACTAAATTAGAGACGTGGGTCAATTATCTCTTGTATCTCGTACATACAGACAGTACCTTAAGTTAATGGGTTACACAGTGGTGCACACAAATCATCCTCAGACACCTCAAAAACCAGTATGGAGTGGTGGGTATTGTATGTAAAGCACTCAGCACACCATCTGTCCAGAGTAGATAGTAAATAATAACCCTCACTTTCGTCATTTTTGGTTGAGATCCATGCTCATTGTAGGTTCAGGGGCAAACTAGCCTTCAGGGATGATGAAGGTGGTAAGCAAGAACCTGCACCAGATCGGTGAGGGAGGGAGTTGCAGAAAGAGGGAACACAGCCAAATAAGAGAAACCTGAAAGCTAGGTAGGTGCAGATCAGATGGTGTGGAGCCTTGGGGCGTTGTGGTAGATCAGTGAACCTGGAGCCTTGTGGAATTGTAACCCAGATTATGTGGTATGTGCTTTATTCACTTTTCTAGCCAAGACATTTACCTTTTGTAAGATTTTCCAAGTAGACACAACCCTCAAACACCTAAGACCCACTGAAAAGTCTTCATTATTCATTTTATACTTAAAACCGATAATAAAATCTGTCAGAGGATCTATTTTCTTGCCAACCACATCACTTTTTTCTAACCATGGAAGACCACCAGAAGATTGAATCTAGCTTTTCTGGAGTGCTTACATTCTTCAAAGTGAGGAAAAGAAAGCAGGACACAAACATGTATTTTCTAATCTTTGGTGATTTGTAACAATAACACGATGGTGTAATACTTTGCCTTCATTGCTATGATTGTATTTTATAAAGGACCTTCTGTGACTTGATTATTCTATCATGAACCACAAAACTCCAATATAAGCACCTGAACCCATTGACTATCCTCAAAAAACAAAACAAAACAAAAGGCAAGTTCGACTTCAGTGATGCCAGATCCAAGATTGCTGTTTTGGGCAAACTTTTTTCAACATTTACGTACACATTCCTAATTCCTCCAGCAGCTTAATTCATTTCACTTCCTGTGAGTGCGTTCTGAAACTAATTCTCCCTGGCAGGCCCATCAGGAGGTAGTGCCGCTTGAATCAGGCATTTTAAAAAAGGCCAGAAGGAGGTTTTTCCATGGTTCAGGCAACCAACTGGTAACACCTGCCTTGAAGTTGCCAGGCCAAAAGTATTTGTGCCTTGCTGCTAGCATGGAACTCGAGGGACTCAATCGAATGCCTGTCCAGGCTTTTCAACAGATCTGAAACTTTGGGTGATAAAAAGATACCTCTGAGCCTCACATTTAAGAAGCAAAATAGTGAATCTGAGAAAGATGCTATGTGTTTTGAGATTTTCACTACATTTTAACTATGTGTTTTGAGATTGTCTAATTTTATTACCTGCCAAGCCTCAATTTTAAAGTGCATGGGTCACACTTAAATCAGGATCTGGATCTTGGCATTGCAGACATTCACCCATGGGTTCCATCTTGAACTGATTAGCTCTCTTATCCAAATTTCAGAAGAGAAGGCTGACACTAAACGAGATGTTTGAAGGGATATATTGACCATTCATTTCTGTGAAATGTCTAAGCTTCATTTCTGCATCGAATTGACCAGAGGTACATTAGCTCCCAGTAAAATGCTTTTTAATAGGCATTTTATTAGGCTTGAATAAAGATAGTCTTTGAAGAACCATTTTGCATTTTAAGCACATCAACAATTATGTTATTCAATAAATGTTTGAGTAAATTTATGATACAATGTGATTTCAGGTACCTTTTTCTCTATTGGATTTATAAACAGTGCTAAGATAGGCAGAGATACATTATTATTTCCCCACCTATAAAATGGGGACACTAAGGCTCAGAACTTAAACAACATTTTTAAGGTCCCTTATTTCATTCTTTGGTCTGGAATCCAGGCCTTCTTATTTTGGTGCTCTTTCTGTTATAATATATAATCACCTGGAGAAGGAGGTATTGATTAAGAGTTGAGAGATTTTTGTTAATGTGCTCAGAATTTGTGAAGAGCCCAGATGATACAAAAAGATAGCTTCATGTGTGAAATCTATCTGAAGTGTTAATTCAACATCAAGTAAGTAAATGGCATCATCTCTAAGTCAGAGATGTATTAAGCAGAGCAAAACCTCCTCATATTAAATTATACAAATAAAACAACAAAAACAGTGTGCAGTAAGGGGAATTTGGAGCCAGACAATACACCAACATATATATTTCTGATGAACTATTTTTTTCTAGATTTCAAGATGGACAGGTATTTTCTCATGGGTGAAATAGCTTTTGATAGCCACATCCTTGACATCCAACTTTTACTGTGCACTTATCACAACTTCGGGGCAATGAACTTCGAATGAGAATCGAGAGTCTTGACTGGCTCCCAGAATGTAAAGAAGCATTAACATTTCCAGAAAACAAAATCACTATATTAGCCTGAACTAAAAGCAAACAAAGAATCCAAGGAAATAGAGCTTTCTTTAGCTCTGAAGGGTAAAGATCAATTTATATCAAGATTTCTGTCACTGTGTCACTGAGGAAACACCCCTGCACCTTATTAAAGTTACATGAAGAGAATTAATCCCTGTTGGATATGGGATCTCTCACTTCCCAAGGACAAAGGCAACTGTCACAAGGAAACACGGCATCTCCTGGAGGTGGATACTCTGGTGACGCTGAAAGTGACAACATACTGCCACAAAAACTGCAGTAAGAGGCACGGCACTTTTGTTTACTGCTTTCTGCTGGGCTTGCTAACAAAATTCATTCTAAAACAGGAAAGGCCTTATTCTTAATCAAATGTGGAAAGCAAAGAATGAAGTCTCTACAAGGGTGGTGAGGCTTTCTGCCTTTTTATAGCATGCTAAGATGTGCATTTGCTAAAAAAGCTTGTTGGGGCTACTTTGTGAACAAGGCTCCATCCATTTAAGGAGATATGCCTTCAAAATACAACTTAAAACCAGAGTACTGCAAAAATAGGTCAGTAAAAACAAACAAAAATCATTCCAGATCAAATGAACCAAAGTTTTCCCACTTACCTCAACACCTGCTCAAATTCTTTAAATGTCTTCTGTTACTCATATTAGAAGATACTATCTCTTTTTTTAAAAATACATATTATTTATTTGAGAGAGAGAGAGACAGACAGAGCAAGAGCAGGGGGAGTGGGAGAGGGAGAAGCAGAGTCTTCACGGAACAGGAAGAATGTGGGGCTCAATCCCAGGACCCCGAAATCATGACCTGAGCCGAAGGCAGCGTCTTAACCAACTAAGCCACCCAGGTGCCCAATACAGCCTCTTTTTAAGTGGATATTACAAAGCCCTTAACAAGCCCTATCTCTCTCTCTCTTCCTTTCTTTCTCTTCCTTCCTTCCTTTCTTTTCCTTCCTTCCTTCCTTCCTTTCTTTCTTCTTTCTTTCTTTCTTTCTTTCTTTCTTTCTTTCTTTCTTTCTTTCTTCTTTCTTTCTTTCTTTCTTTCTTTCTTTCTTTCTTTCTTTCTTTCTCTTTCTTTTTTTTCTTTTCTTTTCCCTCCTTCCTTCCTTCCTTCCTCCCTCCCTCCCTCCTTCCCTCCCTCCCTCCCTCCCTCACTTCTTCCTCTCATACCTCTAGGTGAATGACCCCATTTTTCCAGGTGTTGTTGAAAAGGTTAATGTTGGTAAGGGGATGGGATGGGGTGAGGATAGGATTTGGATTCTTTTCTAATCCATTTTAGGGATTGTTTTACTAATTAAAGATGCTCAATGCCCTTCCTTTCTTTCTTTCTTTCTTTCTTTCTTTCTTTCTTTCTTTCTTTCTTTCTTTCTTCTTTCTTTCTTCTTCTTTCTTTCTTTCTTTTCTTTCTTTTCTTTCTTTCTTCTTCCTCTCTTTCTTGACCCTGAGATCAAGAGTCAGATGCTTAATCAACTGAGTCACCCAGGTGTCCCCCCATCACATTTTTTAGTGGCACCTATTTACTGACTCCCATATCTCATGACTATGAGTGCCAAGTGACAAACTTAATTAAGTTATTCAGAATTGTTTTATCAGCTGAAATTTGGTAAACTTTTTTGCATCTCTGGTTGCTACCGTAGCTGGCTATTTTAGATGTGGCCTTCTGATTATTTCTATTTATAAAACTGATAAATAAACCATAACTTAATACACATTTTCCCCTTGTGTATTAAATTATATTCCTTTATTCATTCCCCCCTCCTTCCACTTCCTTCTCTTAATTCTTCTGTGAATAAGAACCCATCAGTCTGGGATTTAAAACTGTCGGCCAAACCAGTTCACCATCACCATCTGCAGAGCCAATTGTTCACATCCAAGATTTCTCTATCCCTTCCAAAGTCCCAACTGCTAGAAAGAAGTGTTGAAAACACCATCTGTGCTTCCAAGTGGTTCAGTTTTCTATCCAAAACTTTGGATCATCTAAAGATTCTTCTCTTCTCTGTTCTCCCAGTAACATGTATTTTACCACACGAATCATTAGGTGTTTAGCAGATTTTTAGGCAGTACATTTGCTCTTGTTTAGCAGCATCTTCTGTCATGAATAGAAACACTCATGTGACACCGGACTGGTCAATTATCCATGATAATCCACAAAGTGATCATCCCATACCTTTAAGAAGGAAGTCACTAATTGCCACAATTTTTCTATTTTTTGCCATATCCAGCTTTTCTCAGAACTTCTTTTTGCTAAGAAATAGTTATTGTTGCCTACATTTCCAAGGTATCTGTTTTTCTTTTCTTATGTTTAATTTGCACCACTGATGTGATGCTACTTCTCACCCTCAATCATATGTCCACAGATACTTTGTTGTGAGGATTAAATAATACAATGGAGTTAATGTTTGGTCCCTACATATAACTGATGCTTGCCAGGATCCCCAGTATCTGCATTTGATAATGCAAAACAGCTCAGTTGAAAACTTCTTCATGGTAGGGAATACTGACCCAGGAAACATTTAGCCCAAAGAGAATAAAGGACATATATAACTCCTCTTCAGCCTCAGCACGGAGAGACAAACCATGCTGTTAATGCTTTTACAGAATTAATTTGGGAGAAATAGAGTCTCCAAGTTTTAGCATCACTTGTGTAGCTCTTTGCCGTAACAAATAGTAACAGCGATAACCAAAGCCTTTGAAAAATGTTGATCTAAGGTTTGAGTAATTGCAGTCAGATGGATTGAGAAATCTCTATAAAGGATGCATGAGCCAAAATACAACAATGTTCAGCAGGATTAGCTGGGGGCAGGTATGACTAGTCATTATTGTGCTTTATAATAGCTCTAGTCTCTGTATAAATCCTGCCATTTACAACTCTTTGTTGATACATGAGTAAGTTAATGAATAATAAGTTGCATGGTTAATTTCTTAGTATGAGTTTCTAATATTTTCATTTGAACTTAAATAACTTTCACCAATCTCCCCTAAATAGCACTGCAAGACACAGATTTAAGTACCACTATATCTCTAGCAGGTAAGAATGTTTTATATGATGTCAGTATCTCATAGACATCCCCCTCACTTCAAAATGGGAGGTTTTAAAACCATTGTGTTATTACATAGTTGAAAAAAATCCATCTGGGATGCTGGTGACCTATTGTTCCAATAAGACTGTGCACTGCCAGTTTTTACACTTAGATTATGTGCCTTTTAGTGTAAACACAGATTTGCTGTTCTGGTGTGTCTCTGGATTGTGCCTTTTGGGAACAGGAATGTGAGTTTCACAAGGAAGACCAGAATTGACAATACCTTTTATTTCACGTAGAAAGTAGCTAACTTTTGCTTTCTATTATTCATGTTTTACATTTTTCAATCTTGGCTATTGGCATGGTATGATTCATGGCCTCTGAGTATAACTGGAACTTCAATTGATAGAAAAAAAATGCCGTTTCCATTTTTGTACATTCAGTGAGCAGATGGGTAATGCATCTGTTGATATAATCTTCTTAGCTTGAAGAGTTCTTGACCCATCACTCAATTTTTGCCAAACATGTACACATTTTCCTGCTAGACACAATTTTTCTAAATTCCCGGTCCTAATTACACCAATCCTCTCCATCCCCCACCCCCCGCCATGAACACATATACATTTTTACAAGCTCTGATTCAGGTAATTAAATGGTCTTTCATTTAATCTTTTGTTATGTTGCATATTTATCATGGGATTCAGACAAGTTCAATCAAACTCCATAAGCAGGCAAAACAAAAAGGACGATCGGTATAATTTCATCCTTGTGTCTTTTGCTTCACAACACATTCAAAAACAAATGACAATCTTTTTATCTGTCAGCTAAAATAATAATCATACTCGGCACTTGCATAAATTTCATCCAAATGAGAATCTCAATCCCATTACTAACGAAAGTTGTAAATCTTGTTCTACAGCTGGAGAGACTAGAATGTTGGGAGGTGAAATGGTTTACCCGAGGTCACACAGGAATAGTACCAAGGGCTTTACTTTTGCAGGTGCATCTGATGCCACTTAAATTATAAGAGAAGAATTACAAGTCTTGAAAGTGATTACTCCAATGGTTTCATTGAATTTCTGCAAACTCAGGCCTTTGGACACGACTTTATTACTTTAGCTGTATTGTTGTAATCCATTATTTATCAACCCTTTGATTGCTTTCCTCATCTACTTTCCCACTTCCTGTGACAAAGTTTGATTAGTATCCAAATTGCTGTCTGGCTAAAGGATCTTCACTGCTATTAGTGAAAAATCTGTCTCATCTCAGAATACAAACTGTATTGACACTGCTTATCAAGACAATGAATAGAGGAATTACTTGGGGATCTTGACACCATGTATACTAAGACTCGGTAGGTATGGGGTGGGATTCTGCATTTCTGTTAAGCTCCCAGTTGATGCGAGTGCTGCTGGTTGTCGTATTCTAAGTCAGATCATGACTTCCTATTATGGATCTAGTCCCTTTGGTTAACTCTTCGTGTACTAGTCTTTCAGTAAGAGCTGAGAATCTAGTCTAAACAGCTTTTCTCAATTCCTTTGACAAGTCTGTAGTTGGAGTTTTTTTTTTTGTTTAGATCTTCTTTTAATTTCTTTCAACAATATTTTGTCATAACCATAAGAGACTCTTAATCATAGGAAACAAACAGGGTTGCTGGAGGGGAGGAGAGTGAGGGGATGGGATAACTGGGTGATGGACATTAAGGAGGGCACAGGATATAATGAGACTGGGTATTATAAAAGACTGATGAATTACAGACTTCTACTTCTGAAACCAACAGTATATGTTAATTAATTGAATTTAAATAAAATAAGCACAAAAAAACACATATTTTGTCATTTTTGGTGTACAAGTCTATACCTCCTTGGTTAAATTTATTCCTAAGTACTTTATTCTTTTTGATATTACTGTAAATGAGATTGTTTTTCTTAATTTTTCTTTCTGATAGTTCATTATCAGTGGATAGAAATACAACTGACTTTTATATATTGACTTTATATCCTGCAGCTTTACTGAATTCATTTATTAGTTCTAACAAATTTTGGTGGAATCTTGAGGGTTTAGGGTCTTTGTGATTGTTGAAACTGTTGTCTTTCTTCTTGGTGGCTCCCAGTAGTTGAGGGTGTCCCAAGATCTGTCAGTGTCCCAAAGTGGAGGATCATAGAGAGTACCTAGGTGCACGTGGATTGTCCTTAGGCAGCAGCTGGGAAAGTATGCAGTAATATCCCTTTCAGGGAGAAACTAGGAAATGGGCATTTTTGCATGCTCCCTCTCTGCTGAACTTGGATATACAACCATAGAGATGCTCTTAACACCCATTTTTTCACTCTTTAAAATGTAAATTCAATTAATTGACATATAGGATATTATTAGTTTCAGAGGTAGAGTTCAGTGATTCATCAGTCTTATATAATACCCAATACTCATTAAATCACATGCCTTCTTAATGTCCATCACCTAGTTACCCCATCCTTCCACTCCAGCAATCTTAGGTTTGTTTCCTATGATCGAGTCTCTTATGGTTTGTCTCCCCCTCTGATTTTATCTTATTTTATTTTTCCTTCCCTTCCCCTATGATCCTCTGTTGTTTCTTAAATTCCATATATCAGTGAAATCCTATGATAATTGTCTTTCTCTGATGGGCTTATTTTGCTTAGCATAATACCCTCTAGTTCCATCCATATTGTTGCAAATGGCAAGATTTCATTTTTTTGATAGCTGAGTATATATATATATACATACTAGCTGAGTATATATATCATTTTTTTGATAGCTGAGTATGTATATATATATATGCAAATCCCATCTATATCAATTTATCTGTTGATGGACAACTGAACAAACCCTCTTTTAATTGCTATGGAACATCATGGATATATATTCCAATCATTTTCTAAACCTAGAGTTGATTTGGTTTCAGTCTGGGATATAAATATGCAGCATTTTGGTATAAATGGCGAGATTTCATTTTTTTGATGGTTGGGTAGTTTTCCATTATATACACCACACCTTTATCTATTCATCTGTCGACAGACATCTGGGCTCTTTCCATAGTTTGGGTATTGTAGACATTGCTGCTATAAACATTGGGGTGCAGGTGCCCCTTTAGATCACTACATTTGTATCATTGGGTAAATACCTAGTAGTGCAATTGCTGGGTCATAGGGTAGCTCTATTTTCAACTTTTTGAGAAGCCTCCACTCTGTTTTCCAGAGTGGCTGCACCAGCTTGCATTCCCACTAACAGTGTAAGAGGACTGCCCTTTCTCCACATTTTCACCAACATTTGTCATTTCCTGACTTGCTAATTTTAGCTATCCTGACCAGTTGAGGTTGTATCTCACTGTGGTTTTGATTTGTATTTCCCTGATGCTGAGTGATATTGGGCATTTTTTTCATGTGTCTGTTGGCCATGTGTAAGTCTTCTTTGGAGAAATGTCTGTTCATGTCTTCTGCCCATTTCTCGATTGGATTATTTGTTCTTGAGGCATTGAGTTTGTTCAGTTCTTTATAAATTTTGGATACTAGCCCCTTATCTGCTATGTTCTCCCAACCATTTAAAAATTATTTTTGTTTGCTATAATCATGTAGGACTTGTGAAAATAAGCCCCTTTGGCTTTCAGAGCCAGATGTTTTGAAGACCCTAGTTGGGGGCTCTAGTTCCAAACTCTCCAATGCTGGGAGTTAGGGGCTCCCTCTTGATTATGTGGCACTTTATCCGGGGTGGGGTTTAAGGTTTATGTGTCCCGGCCTTTACTATCTGTCTCTATGTAGTGATTTTCTCATTCACCTGATGGGTAGGAGTCATTCAGCTTGTTTCTATTATTTCTTATTTGTATGTTTATCTCACAGGGAATTATTCTGTGTATAGATGTACATTCAACATGTATGTACACAACATATGAAACATAGAAATATGTTATTATTTACTTAATATGAATAATAGTTATTTGGACATCTGTTATTTTATCAATACCTATATGTTTAAAATGGCTCATGGTTAAAAAATAAAAACAAAATATTTGGTATGTACATTAGAATCTCACTTAAAAATACAATGTACATGTAATTCCTTTAAAAATCCCCAAATATCTTACCTGAAAAAGAAAACTGATTTACATTAATTGCTTCTCCTTTATTTCTGGTTGTTATAAGTTTCAATGACTAATTTTTAACTACTGCAAATCAGTGTCCAAAAAAAACACCAAAAGAATAGATACCTACTTGAATGAATGCAAAAGCTTTTCTTTTACTTTCATAGCAATTGAGCAATGAACACCTCAGTGAGAAAGACTGGTTCAGCAAGGTCTAATATAAAGCATCATGGAACCTACTACCTAAAGCTTGTTCAGAGGTCTAGAGTTTTCTTTTAACCACCGGTAGACACCTACCCGATTCAAGCTTTTTTGATAATGGAGTTTTAAACAAAAACACAATTCTCTATCAAATGAATGCTATGTGAATAGAACTCCTTTATCACCAAGGCTGAAGAGATTCACTTTAGAGAGTAGGCTTGCAGATCATCAACTGAAGTCAGTATAAGGCTGTAGTAACGGTATTTTGTTACCAGTTATCAGATTTGATTTAAAAATACGTTTAAAAAAATCAATATTTTACCAGTGGACTCCACCCCACTTATCATTTTATTTGCTTCAAAATGTACTCCTTTTCCTTTCTTTTTTTCTTTTTCTGGATTTGAATATGCTAACATGTGGAATAGTCACCAATGGAAAAACATATTTGGGAGATGTATCTTTCCCCTTGAATAAACATACACTGTATTTTATTAGACTTTTTTTGAAAAGCCCTTTCTAAAATTATCATATCTTAAAATTATCTGTCCATTATTAAATCAAATATTACTTTTAAGTATATATGGGTAATTTAAGAAACCAAAGACTCAAGTCTTAACATGGGTATCTAATATTTCAGAAGGAAATCTTTTCAGTGCACACCAAGGATAGCCTTCTCTGAAAACTAACCCAATAAAAAAAGCCACTGAAATGGGACTTTTAAGGCTTTTTAAGCCTTTCTATACCTCTTGCTGCATATGTGATTATCTCTGGGCCTCAATTTACTAATCCATGATAGAAGCATCTCACATGATGGGATTTATAGGGTCTCTTCAAACTCAAAATTGGAATTTTATTTTCTCTTTTATTCAATGTTCTACCTGATGGTTAAAAAAGATGTAATGCATAATCCAGCACTTTTTATACATTCATCACCATAAATGTATGGCTACTGTATGTAGCCAGTCATAGCAAAGAAAAAGACAGATAAATATTCTTGTCCTCATAGAACTGACATCCTAATGGGAGATAAAGATGATGAAAAATCTAGATAAATAAACTATGTACTGTATCAGAGGTTTGATAAGCTATGAGGAAGAACAAATTTAGAAGTAATTTGGGTAGAGGGGACTTCTATTTAAAAAGACTGGTCAAGGAAGACCTCACTAAGTTGACATCTGAACACAAGCTTAAAAGAGGGAAGAGAGCTTCCATGCAGATATTGGGGAAGAGCTTTCTGAACAGAGAGAAAAATACAAGACCTTCAGGTGTTTTCGTAAACTAAAACATGATAGACAATATGGTCTGTTCTGGAAATGTCATCTATAGGACACTGGGATCATTTGTGGTTGTCTTTAAGAAATTTGGACAAGAGGAGGGGTCAGTGGCAGAGGAAGTTAATCATGATGATTAAAGGGTCTGTATTTCATGTTACATGAGTAAAGTTTCAGGAAGAGAGAGCATTAGAGAGGAGGAAAATATGCTACAGAATGGGGAGGAAGAGAGATATTAGCTATCTTCAAAATTTAAAATATTTTCAGCATAAAAAACATTTATGTAGCTTTTTCTATGCAACTCAAGAGGGATAGAGTAGGAAATATTAATAAAAAGGCTTTATAGAAAGTTATATGAGGTAAATATAGAGAATAGGTTTCTAATAGCTAAACTGAGGAATGAGGTTGGCTGTCATCAGAAGCACTTGGAGAATTTTTTAAAAGATTTTGTTTCTTTAGAGAAAGAGAGAGAGCAAGAGAGAGAGAGAGAGAGAGAGAGAAAATATGAGTGGGGGAGGGGCAAAGGGACAGGGAGAAAGAAAATCCTTAAGTAGACTCCCTGCTGAGCACAGAGCTCAACTTGAGGCTCCAAGGACCCTAAGATAATGGCCTGAGCCAAAATCACAAGTCAGAAGCTTAACTGACTGAGCCGCCTTGGTGCCCTGCATTTGGAAAATTTTTAAAAATACAGATTCCCAGTGCCAACTCTAGAGTTCTGAGATTCAGTTAGTCTATGCCTGGCCAAAGGAATTGTTATTTTTAAAATACTTACTAATATTAAATATATTTTATATATTCATAATTTATAAAATATCTACAATCTATAATCATGTAAAAAGTTCTAGAGAATCTGAAAGCACAACTAGGTTTGGAAAATACTAGTGTAGCTTTCTATTGGGACATAGTGAGTTTCTCACTATAGAAAATGTTCAGGCAAAATAACTTCTTGCTAAAAATCTCAGAAACAAAATTCCACTACTAGAAGATAAGCTAGAATAGGTGGCCTCGGAGATATCTCTCAAATTTCAAATTTTATGATTCTCCCACATTATAAAAATACAATATTGAAGCTGAGATTGCTAAAATATTGATTTCAGAACAATTCGTCTACCTATTACATAAATTATTTTCAAATTCTATCTTATCCTATGGTCACATAAGCACAAAAGGGAAATCTGACTAATTTAGTATTGATTTATGATATTGTGTTTATTTCTAATTAGGTACAAGTAAATGGGAAGTGTCAGTTCCCATTTGTCTACGTGCCTTATGGTTCTCTAATAAAAAGACTTAAAGAATCTCCAAGCCTTCTCAAGTTCATATATATTTATTTTCTAGTCCTGAACATTGACCTACTTGAGATAAGGACATTCTCTGTTGTACTTCTGTAAAGTCTGCATACTTTAACAACAACAATAAAAATAATAATAATAATTTTGAGGCAATTCACAGAATTTTTTGGAGATATGATCAAAGTTCTCAAGAGCTTGGGGAAAGAAGAAATGTGCACATGAAAATAACATAAAAGTATAGAAAAGAAAATGCTGAATGGCAAGGTTAGAAAGCAAGTATTAAAACTCAGAGAAGGCACTTAAAAACTGGGATTCATCATGGAAGAATCACGAAAATTCATATTAGACTGGAGGTGGAATCAGAGCCCTTCTGAAAGATGTATGATGTTCTCATTTTTAAAAAGGTGAAATTCATGTATTAGGGGATGAGAAGAAAGAAAAATTTCCCTGTAATCCCTTCCAATTGTGAAATTCTATAAAAAATTTCTAATACTATTTGTAGCTGCTAGATTGGATCAATTATTGGACTTAATTTTTCTGTTGATGAATGGAAAATGGCAGAGGGGTATGTTCTTTTAAAAATGTATGAACCTGGGCAGCCCGGGTGGCTCAGCGGTCTAGCACCGCCTTCAGCCCAGGGCCTGATCCTGGAGACCCGGTATCGAGTCCCGCATCGGGCTCCTTGCATTGACCCTGCTTCTCCCTCTGCCTGTATCTTTGCCTCTCTGTGTCATGAATAGATGAATTAAAAAAATCTTTTAAAAAAATGTATCAATTTATGGGGCTCTTAAGTGGTGCAGTCAGTTAGGTGCCAGACTCTTGATTTTGACTCAGGTTGTGGTTTCTGGGTTGGGGGATCAAGCCCTGTGTCAGGCTCCATGCTCAGCATGGAGTCTACTTAAGACTCTGCCCTTCTCCCCTGATCTCTCTCTCAAATAAATAAATAAATCCTTAAAGAATGTATCAAAACTTACAAGTTATTTAGGAAGTATGGGAGAGGAACACCCATATTCATTAAAAAAAAAAACAGTTATTCTGAAACTATTAGTTAGTAGCCAGTTAATAACTAGGCTATTACTAACTGGCTAATTACTACTAATAAATAATTAATAACCAATTGTTTAAATTTCATTTGAATTTCTCTGTACTTGCTTGAATACACAATAACTCATTTTACGGAATATTTCTCATTTTTATTTCTAGAATAGATCCACATTCCAACCAATTCTGCTCCTTGTATGAGCTGAGACTGACTTGTATGAACTCCATCAACAGGCTCATTGGCTCATTGGCTTCTGGTTGGGTTTGGCCATTGTAGAACATCAGCAGATCGAAGAGAGATAGAAGAGGGAAGTCGGGGTATATGTTCCTCTGGCTGCTTCCCTGCAGAGTTGAGGTGGGCAGAAGGTCACAGAGGGTCCCAACAAAAGATCACAGCTCTTTTCAGGTGGCCTTCTCCACCTTTCTGGGACTCAAGATTCTATCTATAATCACTCTCTACCCTGGCCCCTTCAGACCCAGGAGTTGTAGTGCTCTTCTATTGTTATTATACCCACAGTGGGAGGGACAGTGCTAACCTTTGTGGTTGCCCTACACTCAACTAACTTCTTTGTAAATACTCTTTTTCCTGCTCAAGTTGCCCATTTGGAATGTGGCATTGGTCCCCCTTGGACCTTTACCAATATGTCCATTTAGTCCCTCTACTCAAAATAAGAGAGGCTTATGTATCACAGGTTAGGAAGACAAAAACACCTAATATCCAAAAGCTATATCCATATTAAATTCATACTTCACAGGATAAACTTTTGAGTGGCATTTTTTTTTCCTTTTGGGAGATCCTCACTATTGTTTAGGGTATGTATGTATGTATGTATGTATGAGGTATGTATTTATTATCAGGAAATCTCTCATAAGAGCTACAAATCTACCTAGGTATACAGGCTTGAGAACTGAAAATAAACAAAAAGCATCCTGCAAATCATTAAATAGTTGGGTATATTCCAGTTTAGAAAGCTATGCCCACAAAACGTAGCATTATAATCAGTAATACTTATGTTTTAAAATGAAAACTACAGAATGGCTTGTCAGCAGTTAAATGGATTTTGTTTTTCTATGTCAAAAAGTGAATGTACAAATTTTTTTTAGGTTTTACTTTTGAGAATTGATGGTTAAGAATACATATGTGATCATGATGAGGAAGAAATGAGATTGTACAGTCAGAACTTGGAATGGTCTCACAATTCTCTGAGTGTGTTTGGTTAAACTAATTGTCAAATAAAAGATATAATGATAATACTAATTCAGAGGACTGAGGCATACCCTTTACTATGGATGTTACTCATGTAAGTTTCTCTGTGTGAATTATTAATAGAAGTCTAAATTTTCATTGCCAGTTAGAAAAGTAATAAAGCAAATCTTTGGTAAGGAACAACTTCTGATATTGCTATTCTATTTCTTTGACTGAAGGAGACTTCATTGATCTCATGCTACAAATTTGTAGATGTGACTTCAAAATCACAAAGAATGAAAGAATAAACTGAATATCACCAAAATTAATACTTTTGTGTTTCAAAGAAAAATGTGTAGAAAATAAAAAGGCAACTTCAATAATGGGAGAAGGAAACTGCACATCATAACTTGTATCGAGAATATATATGTAATTCTTACAACCCAGTAACAAAGAGACAATCCAATTTTAAAGTGGGCAAAGGATCTGAATAGACGACTTTCCAAAGCATGAATAGACAACTTTCTAAAGCATGAGAAGATGCTCTATATTATTAGCTATCAAGGAAATGCAAGTGAAAATCACAATGAAATACCACTTCATACACTCTAGTATGGTTATAATAAAAAAGTCTTATAACAAACAAAAAATTGCTGGCAAGGAAAAGAGAGCTTGGAACCTTCATATACTGCTGAATGTAAAGTGCTGCTGCTGCTTTGGGAAACAGTCTGGCAGTTTCTCAAATGTTTAAACATAGAGTTACATTACGATTCAGCAATTCCACTTAATTACCCAAGAGAAATTAAAACATGTCCACACAAAAACTTGTGTGAATGTCTTAGGAATGCTCATAGCAACATTATTCATATTAGCTAAAAGGTGGTAACAACACAAATGTCCATCAGCTGATGAATGAATAAGCAAAAAGTGGTATATCCATACAATGGAATATTACTTGGGTATAAAAACAAATGAAGTACTCCCAAGCCACAACATGGGTGAACCTTGAAAACATTATACTAAACGAAAAAAAGCCAGTCACAGAGGACCATATTGTATGATTCCATTTATATGAAATGTTCAAAATACACAAAAATATGGGCAGAGAATGTAGATTAATAGGGTTCAGGATAGGGGGACTTCAGGCATTACAAGTGATGGCTATATGATACGGAGTTTCTTTGTGGGGTTATAAAATGGTTTAAAATTGATTAAGGTGATGAATGCACAACTCTATGAACATACTAAAAGCCTTCAGATTATACACTTTAAATGGATGAATTAGGGTGCCTGGGTGGCTCAGTCAGTTAAGTGTCTGCCTTCATCAGGGAACCTGCTTCTCCCTCTGCCCCTCTCCCTGCTTGTGCACTCTCTCTTTCTCTCTCTCTCCTCTCTCCCCCTCAAATAAATAAATAAAATCTTAAAAAAATAAATAGGTGAATTATATGATATATTAATTATATCTCAGAAAAGTTGTTTTTTAAAAAAGGAGTTAATAAATAGTATGAAAAGTCAGGCTTTTCCCTTTAAATAGTAAATACAAGTTTTTTCTATGAAGGCCATTTTTTGTTTAGAAATGTACATTTAATTCTTATGAATATATTTAAGACTTGGGTGGGTTAAAATGATCTAATATTAACTTTGTGTACATACAAAAAAAATGCTAAAAAGTGGCAATCAGAGCATTCCAGCCCAAATACCCCTTGCTGAACAAGGATGATTTAACAAGACACCTGCATTCTTTCATTTTGAAAATGAAGATTTGGCTATGATGATGTTTCCAGTAAGCTTGGCAGGTTCTTTTCTGCCTAGTTTAATAATCATTTTTGCTACTTACATGTTTAGTATAGTAGCAGGTAATGATTAAGCATTGTTTAAGTGGCATACTGGGTGTCTTTGCCCTTTAATCTCTAAGTCTTACAGAACAAGTGTTCTTTACATTGATTCAGTGACACTATCTCATCAAATTATTTAGCTAAAATAAGATGCACTGAAATATAAACACTTTGCCCTATCATTTTCTATTCTAATTTTATATTAAGAATTTTCATAGCAAAAAAAAAGTCTCAGGTAAAAACAGTAATTTTTATGATCATCTGTGTCCCTTAAATCTATTAATTTTCATTTTATCCCTCATGAAAATTCAAAATTTTCTCTCCCATGAAAGCACTGAGACAAATCCTCTCCTATTACTCCACACCGGGTAGGAGGAGGGAGCAGGGGGCTTTAACTTGAGAGTAGCCTTCTGTTGAATGGAAGTATAACCTTGTAGAAAGAGAAAATGAGTATTTGACCCCTTATTAACAGAAAACATCATGCTGGGTGCTTTATTTATGGTATAAAGTTCTTGCAATGATCCTATATTGCAGATGTTATTATTACCACTTAATAGAGGAAAAATCTGAACTTAGGGAAGGTGAACATTTTGCTGAAGTCAGATGGTTAATTTTATGAGTAGGGATCTGAATATTTTTCTTTCTCCAAAGCTTATTCTCTTTCTTTACTAGTCTGTTTTATGTCTTATGCCTGCTGTGGCCAAGCACGCAGGCTCCCCCGGTAGGCTTTGCTGCAATGTCTTTCTGGGTCAGCCAGATTTCAGAAATAAGGAAACATTCTAACCCTTACCTACAAACCTTTTCAGAAATGGAGCACTTGACTTACACAGCCCATGGCCCCCACAGTGACATTTTGTTGTTATTTTTAAACGATTTCCTTAGAATTGCACTATTTCTTTGTTTGCTGTAAAGCAATGGCAATGTTTTCAAAAGTGTTCTAATATTAGTAGCTGCCCTACATCTTTTAAACTCTCTTCACTGTTCTGTGAATGTAGGTTATTACCAACATGATTCCTTTCCTGATTTTTGTTCTGTATTTAGCCAGCTGATTATGAAATCTACACATCAATGAACAGTTTCTTTATATCTTAAATATTTAAGCAAATATCAGAATAGAGTTGTTGCCATGTTCTCAAACTTTATACAATGCTTGACATACCCCACATATATTGAGATTGCCCTTTTTATTACAGAGTTATTATTATGCAGTAATTCCATGGTCATTATCAATTCTCTTGTTTACCACTAACAAGGAATAGAATAAATGAAGAATAAAGCAATCAGATGAGCACATGGGTGAGTGGTAGGATACAGGTGAAATGGAAAAATTAGGCTTGGATTTTAAAAGGTAGTTTTTTTTTTTTTTTTTTGCTATGATAAGCAACATTACTTTATAGGAGGTATGAGGAAAAAACAAATAGGAGGTTGGAAGAAAGATAATTTTACAGTTTGAAACCAATTTGTATTTTCATTCTGCCTATCTTAGTGGGTTTTAATGCACCAAAGGGTCAAGACTGTATAAATTAAGTTATGTGTAAAGGATAAGATTTTCTTACTTAAGCTTCAACCATGAAGAAATCAGATATTTCCTATAAGAAAAAACTAATTCTTTAGGGAAGGATAATTGGACAATTGATATTTTAACTTGCCCTTTTTATTTCAATATATAGCAAGATAAAAAGATTTATGTCATCTCACTAGAAAAGCAATCATGAATACCAAATCACACTGGGGAAATGTTTTGTTTTTCAAGTGCTTATCTGTTTTAACGTATCTACCACTGGCTCACATTGTCAAAGAAAAATCATATCATGTGTGGATTTACAGCCGTGACTTGGGAAAATTATGTAATTTCCAAAAGGTGAAGATATAAACATATTTCTTTCCCAGAACAATTATGAACTCCAATATTTGAGTTAAGATATAGGTCAGTCAATTCTTAAAACCATTACATGATCTCAAATGTGAGGGAAAAGAATTCAAATTATATCAATGGGTGCTTTTAGCCAAAAACAGTATGTGAAAAGAAATTATTCAATAGAAGTTTCTCTGACAAGGTATTTAGTTTGTTTTGTTTTGTTTTGTTTTTTAAATGGATTTTTAACAGGAGGTTATTTAGGTAATCCAGTGTATGGCCAAGTCCTTGTGATTTAAGAAGTTTCAATCCGGTTAGTTTTCCATTCCTATCTTGTTACTCTGTCCATTGGAGCTCTTTTGTCTTGTTAGCAACAATTTCACTTCCAGAGAGAGTGGACACAGAAGGGGAAATGGTAGTAAATTGTAAATCTTCACGAAGCTGAAGACACACAGGTTTAAGAAAAACCTCTGACCTTCATGACAAGCTACCCAGTTTTCCTCTATTACAGATAATTGGAAACTGATTATGATCATATGATTTCATTTTCAGAAATCTCATCAGTGTTAGTAAGTGGTTACATTTTTTGCTAAGATCTCATCAGATAATCTAAAACTTTAGTCCTAGAAAGGGTGTGTCTGTGCCTACCCACATGTCCTCACCTTAGGTCAACCCTAAAGGTCACCAAAGACAGGTCCAGGTCTTCCTGCATATTCCTGTCTGAAGAAGCAAGCTTTTGAGTCTCCTCTGCAGCTAGGCCTGCATGAAGAGCTAGAGAGTCAATCTCTTAGGAACCACCCTCAATTCCCCTTTTCCTTGCCTAATGGTAGAACAGTTTTGAGTTGTCCTACATGCTCTCTCAGTGGTCCCCACCAGGAGTGAGCCCCAACTGCTTTCTGGATCACCTCCCAAATAAACTATTTGCATCCAAATTGTTGTCTTGAATCTGTTTTTTTTTTTTTTTCCTAATTGAATTTTTTTGGGGAGGACACCAAATTAGGACAGTGATTCAGAAATTACCTTCTCTATTTATATGAAATGGCTGGAAGAAGCAAAAAGTAGGTAAGTGGGTACCTAGGGCTGGATGAGGGAACAGGGATTAATCATAAATCACTATGAGAAGTCTTGTTGTCAGTGGTTGGGGGGGTGGGAGGTGGTAAAATTATTCTAAAACTGGTATGACAGTGGAGCCATTCAATGAAGTTACTAAAGATCATTGAATTGCATACTTGAAATGGATGAATTTTATGATATATAAAATATATCTTAGGGGATCCCTGGGTGGTGCAGCGGTTTGGCGCCTGCCTTTGGCCCAGGGAGCGATCCTGGAGACCCGGGATCGAATCCCACGTCGGGCTCCCGATGCATGGAGCCTGCTTCTCCCTCTGCCTATGTCTCTGCCTCTCTCTCTCTCTCTGTGACTATCATAAATAAATAAAAATTAAAAAAAATAAACTAAAATATATCTTAATAAAGTTGTTAAAAAGTTACCTGATTTTACATGGATAGATGGTAAGATCTGGAGAGTAAAAGTGTTCAAAGTTACACAGCAAATATATGTCAGGGAAGGGAAGAGCATTTTAAGCCATGTGATTATTCTGAGAAATAGCATTCATCTTTATATTAATCATCTTGCTTTAACTCATTAAAAATTAAAGTACGTGAAAAAAGTGAAAAAGCACCAGTTATATCAAGTATCAATACATTTATGACACTAATTAGTATAATTATCATTTATTTAGTGCTTACTTTATGCTAAATGATTTGCCTTTACTATTTCAATTTCACAGTGGGCCATAAGGCCCTTTATTGTCCTCTTCTTGTACACAGGGAAATAGAGAGAGGGTAAGTAAATTATAAAAGGTCACGTAACTCATATGAGGCTTAGTGGGAATTCATCCATGCTGGTCTGACATCAGAGCACATGCCTATAATTAAATTATATTGCTTTTGCTAGCAACTAGGATTTATAGCTCTTACCACTCCAGCATGACCAAAAAAAGAGGAAGTTCCATACCTCACTGTTGAGTTTATTTATTTGCTGTTTGGTCTCCTCTGCTTTAATGAAGAGAACAGCAGCTCCAATCTCTGGGTCTGAAAAGTGGAACACACACAAAATGAGTCCTTTAGTAATAAACCTCATATTTGAGAATTGGGGCAGTTGGAATGGGGAAGGAAGCTTAAGCTACTACCTTTAATCTTCCTGATGCCTGTGCACTGTAGGTTCTGTCTCCCTGGAAATGGACATGCTTCTAGTAATCCTCTGGATCATGCCTGATACACTCCTTGAAACTAGGAACGTATCATAGTGGGGACTGTGACCACACTGATTGGATGTGTTCACATCATATCTTCCTTTCCCCTGAACACAATCACCACCATGTTCCAAGATGGCATATTTTCTTTTTTGATCATTCTCTAAAAATATATCACAGTCAGTGCCTAAACCATGGAAAAGGAATGTTCTTTTCCTCTTTTTCCCCCCAAATATTAATTCCCATGCCCATGAGAGCATCCTCCCCCACTTATATTTCAGGTGCTTAACTTTACTATAGGTTTCCTATCTCCTCCTGTGTTACTCTAAAAGATAGTATCTCCTATTTCCTGGTTCTCTTATCTGCACTTTTTCTTTACCTTACTCTTCCAAATACATTTATTTCTGTCAGCACCAAAAATTTGGATGAATTGCTGCTAGCTGGAGTGGAAAGGAATATATATATATTATATATTACATATATAATTATATATGTATATGTGACATATACATATATAATTTATTTATACTTATTATTTAAATATATTTATAGAAAATTATATGGTCATCCTAATATCTTAATTCTGGTAAATTATGGGTAGAAAACGTGTGGAAGAAAGAAGTCACTGAAAACAGTCTGAAGTGGCAGAGTAATAGAAGCTCATTTTGCAAAGACTTTGCAAAGTTAATCTATTAATTCAATGAATGACTAGAGAACATATATAATAGACCATGCCTCCTTTAGAAGAGAGAGCAATGAATAAAGAAAATGTAATTGACCCTCATGGAGCTTAGAGTCTAGCTGGGAAAAGAGACATTTAAAAAGCAATTAGGCAATAGATTTGAATTTCACACTAAGGGCAATAGGAAGCTATTTAAGGGTTTAAAGCATAGGATCAGAATTATAAGAATAAACTTGTATTTTTTAAAAAGTTTACTCTGTATGGAGAGCAGAGTGAGGCCAGAGAAGAGACCTTGGTAGCAATGCAGGCAAGAGATGGATGTGGTAAGGAAAAGTATGGTGGCAGTAAGGACACAAAGTCTTAGAATGTAGGGCTTAGGAGGTATAGCCAAGAAAATTTGTTGCTTGAGTGCATGAGTGTAGGAGTGAATGTTAGGAATACAAGAAGAGGAGGCTATAAGGAGGTGGGGGGACCAGAAATAGGTGGATGGATGTGGTGAGGTTCTGTGCATCATGTCTAGGTCTAGGTTAGTCAATAAGGAAAACTTCCAATTGGGACCTACCATCAACTTTCATAGCAAATACATCAGTGTGACTGTAACTATGATTTCTGTGCCTCTTTCCCCAGAGTAATATCAGCACAGGTAAGTCAATCAGATGAATGAATCAGGATTGTTGACTGAGATCTGTACTCCTTCTATCCCTGTCTTCCTTCCATCTGCAATTCCCCTCACTTCCATCAGGGAAGCTTATAAGGACCTTTCCATTTCCCCAGAAGATGATGAGTGCCAGGAAGTAGGATTGTTGATTGACATGGAATACTGGTATTCTAAAAAAGGAGACACACACCCAGAACTATACATTCAAAAGTTTTTACTGGGCTTGGTTTTGTTCACAGAAATATTCACTAATTATTAGTAGATACTGACACAGGATCTCAGAGCTGAGTGGGAAGGGGATGACAGAGTTGGCAGGGGACTATTGGCCTTACATCTGGTAGTTTTCTGGTAAATTGTTTTGGATATCCTATGCTTGCTCATTATTCTCACTTTATTATAACTACAAGTGTGTCTTCTTTAGAATTTACTTGTTATTTCTGGTCTTCATTATGTTGATAGATTTCTTTTTATGGACAATGAACTCAAGAAGGCAAAGGAGAGAGGAGGCTGGTTAGGTTTAGGGGTACCCTTACATTAATTCACCATCACCAGAGGGTAGTGCTTCACATAGGTCTCCATCATTTCCAACCTTCTTACATCCTTTTGAAGTTGTTTAAGCTCTGACAAAATGCACATACACAATCTCTAACCAATAGGTTGGTTAAAAATAACCAATGTTCCCATAGTGTACAACCAATACAGCTTTTCCTCTGGATAATGCTTTTGTGGATTAGTCTGCATTTGTAGTAAGAAAACATGGTCACCCTTTAATCAACAGCAGAAACTTGAGTCTCCTGACATACCATTTACCTGGGCTGGTAAATGACAGAGCATCTAGCCTGGACAGAGAAACAATTTCAAATTATATCTTAATAATTTGGAGATGGGACAGACTCAAGTTTAATTGTTCAATGACATTGGTAAAGTTCTATCATGTAGAAAATATTCAGAGAATGGGAAGGCAAAAAAGTGCCTATGCCAAACATTACAAGATAAAAAGAAATATCACCCTTCGTCAAAAGGCTAAATACAGAACTTACCTCCAAGAGGTGGGGAGACTCTGGGCTCCAGTCTGATGCGTTCAGAGCCAAAGTCAAAAGTCTGACTTTCCTCACTGCTATTTCCATCTTCAATTCCATCAACAATCCTATTTAAAATAAAGGACATTGGCTAGTTGTGCATTTATATTAATGGGTTCCAGTATTTTGTTTTTAAAGATTTTGTTTATTTATTTTAGACAGAGAGACAGAGCACCTGAGAGAGAGTGTGGGGCTGCCGGGCAGGGGAAGAGGGAGAGAGAACTCCAAGCCGACTTTCCACTGAGCATGTAGTCTAACTGGGGCTCCATCTTACCAACCTGAGATTATGCCCTGAGCTGAAACCAAGAGTTGGACACTTAACCGACTGAGCCACCCAGGCACCCTGGGTTCCAGTATTTCTAGAAGACTAAAATATTGTGTTAATTTCTAAATTCTACATACTCTAAAGCTGTACTATCCAATATGATAGCCATTAGCCTTATATGGCTATTGAGCACCTTAAATGTGGCTCATGCAAATGGAGATATGCTGTAAGCATAAAATACACATTGGATTTTGAAGGCTTGAGTGAAAAAATGCAAATGGTTTTATTAAAAATTTTTTAATATTATTTACATTTGAAATTATATTATTTGGGGCATACTGAGTCAAATAAAAATAAAACATTATTAAATTAAATTTCACTTTATTTTGTTTTTTTGAGTTCTGTTTTGTTTGCTTTTAAAAAATGTGGCTACTAGAAAATTTAAAATTACATATGTGGCTCACAATTTTAGTGTACATTGTATTCCAATGGAAATATAGAATTTAGAATCTTATTTATTCTCAGATTCAAAGCCTTAAACTACAGAATTCTTCTTATCTGAATTCATGTTAAATCACCAATCTATCCAGAATTAAATGTTTTAATCTAGTGATTATAGCATCACATTAAATAACTTTGATGACACCTTTACTCTCAACCTGGACAATACTCTGAAGTAAGAGTTAAATAATTACATATAAATAACTATTAAGACTTTGCCTAGTCTTTTCTTGCTAAAAAATGTCTAAGCTACTCATTATTTTAAAAATATAAGTCTATTGTAGAAAATTTAAACATAAAAGTAAAAATTAGAAAACAAAAATCACCTGTAATCCATCACTACTGTTAGCATTTTGATGCAGATCCTCAAAATCCTTTTATAAGTGTTAGGATCAATTGTACATAAACCTTTCTTTTCCAGCTCTGATATATTTCCCTTTAAGATTTATTGTCTTTCTTATTTAAAATGTAGGAAGGAGAAGAATAAGGCAATATTTTCAAATTACCATCCTCAGCTGAATTCCTGAACCTTTAATGTCCACCTGCTTTTTTCACTGTTTTGCTAATTTTTAAAAATATTCTCTCTAAATGGATAAATTGTGTTTTCTTCAAATGACTAGTTGAATATATTGACAAATATCACTTGCCTTTCAAGTAGAAAAACAGAATTTGAATCCAGATTTCCAAACTTAATCTCTGAGATTTTAGACAAAATAGTTCACTTCCTATATCTTCATAGTACAGATAACATGAATTATTTTACAGGACTCCTGAATTCCTGAGGAGACTAAATGCAATAGTGAATGTGGAATTACCTAGCAGAGGACATGACACAAAGGAAGCAATCAGTATTTTTTTCTTGCTTTTATTTATTATTCACCTATGATGTGATTTTTCAGTATTGCTTGTATGCACCATAAACTACTCCTTTCACATTATCTGAGTCAGGATTTTTCACCCTCTCAATTATCTTTAGTTAATCCTAAAGTGAATTTTTAAAAGTAAAAGTAGAGCCATGCCATGTTACCTATGGAAGAGGCAAAAATAAAACCAAGTTTCAGTTATCCACAATGATGAAGAAATCAGTATTAAAAATGAACATCACTTCATTTTCTTTACGATTTTAACTTATTGTTCCATAAAATTTTTGGTGGGTTCAAGTACTGAGGGAATAACATCAATGAGCCTTGTTCTTTTATTTTCATTTAAATTTATAAATTATAGAATTACAGTGTAGAAATACAAACTTATAATAAGAGGTAGAGCTAAATGGATGAAGGACTTCTGAATATTTAATGGACCCTTTTGAGAATATGACTAAAACTAATTATTACATTGCACACTCCTCCATGTAGAGGCAAAAATTGCACACAAAATCCAGGAAAGTTGAAGAAGCCAGGCTAGAAACCTGTGTGGTTGAGAGGCCCAGAAGGCTGAATAATTTACTAACACGGCACTAATTTGAACAAAAAGTAGCCCTTTCACCCAGGAAAGAATTGCATGATGTGATTCTTACCTTGGACTGAGGTCTGGGGGTCCAGCACTATTCAAAGCTGAAAGTTGCAATTTCAAGTTTCTCTCTTTCCTTTTACCATGGTTAGGTGGGTCGATTTCCTGTTTGTTTTTTGGGGAATGTGAACTGGAGACTCTGCTGGGTGAGTGAAATGGCACAGTGCCTGAAGCCAGCTGCTTCAAGCTTAAGCCTAGATAGCTTTTATTGCTTCCACCCTTTTTGCTGCGTGCAGAGGAGGCTCCCCTCGTGTAGATGGGAGAAAGGGAGACTGTCTCCTCGTCCTCCCCTTCCTCCTCCTCCTCTTCATCTTCCACAATGGATGGGAGTCTTTTGTTGATGCTGCCATTTCCCTTGGGCTCCGACTAAACCAGTGGATAACATAGGTTAGTACAGATCGCAAAGACCACTTGAGAGGTAGATCATTCATGCTGGTGGGCCCATCTAAGCAAAGTCAAATCCTTTAGAAACCTCTCAGTAAAACTTCACACTTTGCAGATTTTGCTTTTATTTATTCAGGGGTTCAATGTATCCCCATTTCTGATATTCCCCAGGTTTACCCTTTCTGCTATCCTGGTGTTAGTCTGCTAACACCTCTCTTGGTCTTTTTAAAACTGTCTTGGTGCATTTTACCAGGCTTGCATCCAGATTTTAATCAGTCTGTCATTGGTAATAGTATATGAGGGCACGTTCTTAGGACATTTTAAATTTTACAGGAAGGTGTCAGCCCCCTTGTTCCTTTAAAGCCATAGGGTCTGGAGTGGAACTTTATGTGTCGATCAACCAGAAAAATATATTATCTTTGAGAAAAAAAAATCTTTCCTATTTTGGATCACAGAGATGGAGTAAGGTCAGTAACAGCCACAGCTACTCTACTTTCTGCTATATTTATTGTCCAATGTCAATTGGCAGGAAATGGGGCAAACCATTTGGTCTACTCCCCTTGAGAACCCTGGGAAGGGAAGGAGAAGTCTTGCTAGACCCCATCTTAGACTCTTGACTGGAGTCATTCAATTTTTTAGACCAAGAAGAAGCAAGGGAGAGAATGTGTAAAGGCAATGGAGGTAATGATAGAGTGGCAGGGCAGAGAGGACAGCAAAGAGGAAGCTAGTGGCCCTCATGGGGTCACTATAAGAGTGGCTGTTTCTTGCTCTGCCTCAGACATGGCTTCCCTGCTCCAAAAGGTCAACACATTTTTTTGTATGCCTCATTTTGTATGCCTCATTCTCTTTTCAGGATACAACTGCTTCTACCTCCTCATCACTTTCTTTCTTCTTTTTTTTAAAATAAATTTATTTTTTATTGGTGTTCAATTTACCAACATACGGAATAACACCCAGTGCTCATCCCGTCAAGTGCCCCCCTCAGTGCCTGTCACCCATTCACCCCACCCCCCGCCCTCCTCCCCTTCCACCACCCCTAGTTCGTTTCCCAGAGTTAGGAGTCTTTATGTTCTGTCTCTCTTTCTGATATTTCCCACACATTTCTTCTCCCTTCCCTTATATTCCCTTTCACTATTATTTTCTAAGAGAAATAAGACAACAAATAGAAAAGATTTAAGAGTGCTATTTAAATCTCATGAACTGTCATAGTTACTCCTTCGTCTTAATAAACAGTTGGTTTATTGGTATATTTGGATTTTCCTGTAATGTTCTAATGATAGATACCACAACAAAAAATGAACTTGAACCTGTGGTGACTTTACAGGCAATAGCCCATTCAGTGTAGGCCAAGCTAAGAACAATTAGTTTACTCATGTAGCTTTCTTGTATTTTAATCTTAATGACTCAAAATTTCTTGAGGAAATGGCATTATTAGACTCATCTTTCCAACTAGATATGATTCTTTTAATTAATGTGAAGCCATTAGTTCTTTATTGGGATAGTCATGGTTTGGCTTTTGTTTTTTCTTTTCACAGCATTTAAAAATTCTGTGCTTTTAACAAAAGCTGGACCGACATGGAATTTCAGGGGAACATTTGTTTGGTAGCACTGTAGAAGAGAAAAATTAGCTCACTCAGTTAAAGACACAACAGGGCAAAGTTATCAAAGAAATGAAAAACAATGAGTGAATTCTTTAATTGGACTTCTGTTTATATTTGCATTGGCAATTTAATCATTCCTTTGGCTCAAGGAGGCTCCTCTGGCCCTAAAAGAATTCTCTGACTAATAATCCACAGTGTTTGTACTTCTACGAGTTTGTTTAAATTTAAAACTTCCATTTTATTATGGAAACTTGGCACTTTGGGCAAGTTGCTTAGATATTGACTCTTGTGATCAAGGCAGCCAGCAGTACTTTAACCAAGAATTAATTATTCTCCCTACCATTATTGCTGACAGATGCCACGTTTATTAGATTATTTAACACCCAGCCCACACGCAGCCTCTATGCAGAAGTACCAGTTACTTTCTTCAGGCCATCTATACAGAAACGCTTGCTTCCCTTGTGTAGCTGGACTCACTCATATATACACAGCCATAAACTTCGACCACAGATTTCTTCTTTCTCTTTTGACCCATCCTTTATTTTCTCCTAACCAGTGCTTTTATGAGGGCAATGAGGTGTTTGTTCCCATAATCAAAACAATCTCTAATTTAGCTCATGACATTCTATGTGGATAGCCACTTTGAACTCACAGTTGACTAGATTCAGTCAAACCTGTCATGACTATAGGGGAAGTAGAAAAAAGTCCAGTGGCTGAATGCATGGACTTTTGGTCATACAGTCCTAGAAGTCCTGAGACTTACTATCTATAACTTTGGTGAAGTAATATAATTGCTTAAATCCTTGGTTTTCTCGCCTATATATTGGGAATAGTATGAGAAAATAGGTATTAGATAATGGAAGTTAAAACACATAGCAATGTGCATTGGAAGTACTTAATAGATGCTTGCCCTTGTGATGATGATCATGAAGTAAGTGGAAGCATTTGCCTCAGGGCAGGTGCTAAAGAGAGTGTTGGTTACTTTCTTTTTACATAATCTACCCTTCTTTGCTAGTTAACATAACTCTTAGCAATGCACCCTGCCCACAGATCTCCTTTTTCCCAAAGATCTTCCTTTGCCAGTTCGTTTGGCCATAAGGCTAAGTTTAGGGGTGATACCATATAAACGGACAGGTTAAAAGGAACTTATAGGAAGACGTCTGGAAAGAAGAGCCTCTATCCTGTTCTTTCTTTCTTTCTTTCTTTTTTTTTTATTTCTAATCTGGAATATTGATAAAATGGAGAGGTCTCCAGCAGCCATCTTAGACAATGAGATCTTTAAAAAGGAAGCCATGCATTGAGCATAATGAAGCCAAAAGAATAAAGCTCAGGACCCTATTGACACTGTTATTATCACCCACCTCTGGTCTTGTCCATGAGAGAGAAATAAACATCTTTTGCTTTGAAGCCCACGTTATTCTGGTGGTTATGATATTGTAAACAAATTTAAGCCTAAATTATACAGAATAATTTTTCTTTTGAAGCTAAAGATGTTGTGTTCTTAGAAGGGATATTCATTTTCAGAGTCCAATGAAGGGGTGAGGAATTCAAATTGGAAAATCCAAAAAAAAAAAGCTAAATTTCTTGTTATAAGAAAGAGAACATAGGAACAGTTTAGGGGGAAAGGGATATAGAATGAGGAGAGTCTCCAGGTTGAGAAGAGTTGAAACATAATAACTGTTTTGCTAGCTCCTGAGGAGGGTAATTTGTAGACATGAGGAAGGAAAGATAACTAGTGCCAGAGAGAAACTAGGTTGAATGCACTGAGAGGTTTTAAGGGCTTTTAAGAAATTTCTCAATAGTATTAAGAGTAAGCCCTGTTTGTGCCTCCACAGTCCCAACTATCTCCAGTAAATCATCAATGTCTTTGATATCTGTTACGTAATTGGATACGTACGTGTGTCTGTGTATGAAAGGTGTTGGGTTCTGCTGCCAGTAGAGTACTGAGTAAGAAAAGGAGCTTTTTATAGGGTTCCTGTCACAGGATTATTGGTAGTAAAAGTCTAGGTAATAAATCTGATAAGTTACTGTTTCTTAGAAAAGTTTTCTGTGAAATTGGAGGATTCCTAAAAGTTGGGACTGCCTTAAGGGTTCAGGTGAAACCACTTCCAGAATATCTCTGAACTATTTTTTTTTTTTTATATCATGGAGAATCATGTTGTACCATCAATTGGAAACTTACAAGAGAACATTTGGCTACTAATCTTAAACGTAATAAATGTACTTCCAAGATCAGTATCTCAGGACTTTACTACTTTTGGAAGGTTCTGGTGCCAACTACTTTTCAACAACAATATAACCCTTAGAGAGAGGAGTTTCAATACTTCTCTGTTTTAAACTCCAGAAAGTCCGTCAATACATTTCACTGGAAAATATATCAGGGAAAGTAGAAAATAAGTACATAAAATTCCTGAAATAGAAGGCAGATTTATTGGAAATCCTACAGAGTTTAGATAAGTGTTCTGCTTTTTGGAAAAAGGCATACCTGTGAGACTGTAGATTTATTCGATAATCTTGATATCACCTGAAAGAACAAACAAACAAATAGAATTTGTAATGATCATTTAAACCTCCCCAGGTGGTTTGGGACTGGGTGAACCGTAGGAAGCTGGGGAAAGAGAGTGTGAGGGATGATTGATCCACCTGGGTAGGCAAGAAGGAAAAAAAAATGCCCCCTAAAAGATGCAGAAAAAGCCTCCTTCACCCCAGCCTCTGGCAGCTCTACTGACCAGTGTGTGAACTAAGAAAAGGGAGCAGCAAACAACGTCACACCTAGAAAATAATGATTGAAATAGTGGATGTACTGGCTATCTTTTCCAACTTGATGTCTTATTTGCTCCCTTTTTGTTTTCCATCTCCCTTTTCATCTTTCCTGCCCTCTGCTAAATTCTTGAGTCTTCTATGATTTTTCTCTCTGGTTCTGTGAAACAGAAACTCATGGAATATTTTCTTTCTTTTTTTTTTTAATGTTTTTTTTTATTTATTTATGATAGCACACAGAGAGAGAGAGAGAGAGAGAGAGAGAGAGAGAGAGGGAGAGACACAGGCAGAGGGAGAAGCAGGCTCCATGCACCGGGAGCCCGATGTGGGACTCGATCCCGGGTCTCCAGGACCAGGCCCTGGGCCGAAGGCAGGTGCCAAACCGCTGCACCACCCAGGGATCCCCTATTTTCTTATTTAATCTAAACTCTTTCCATTTATCCACCTCCTCTTGTTTGAATACAGGTGCGAGTGACACCTCCTTTCCATCTCACTTGTTTTCCTCACCATGATGTTCCTGGTGAACTACAATTAAGTTCACTGCGGATCCTGATCTCCTAGTTGACTGTATTTAAGATCCCATTGGTTATGAAAAGAAAAAAATGCTGCCAATCAAATGGTGACATGCCATCAATTATAAGATAGACCCCAATTTCAGAGATGCTGAAAGGTGACAAACAAATGTGTATTGTTGAATCACTTAAGCTGGGTTTCAGAATACATCTTATAGAAAATCAAACTACACTACTGTGGAGGAGTCCATTCCAAAACATGCAGCTTTCCACGATGGACAAAGAAGCTCTAAAACTTATGATCTATTCTGGAAATATGCTTCAGGTCTCATCCACTTTGATTTTTGCTCAAATACACTTCTTTCATTTTAAAGTGATAATAGATGCTATAAATTAGCGTAGCTTTATTCACATTAAAAAAACCTTTTACACTCAAAAATGATCTGCCTCGTAAGTGAGACATAGTTGGTAATTCTGTTAACTCTCACTGTTGTTGTTTTTTTTTTTTTCTAGATGATTAGGGAAATAAATGTGTTATTATTTATACAAATGCTGGCATCATTATTGCTGTGCAAATATGTTTCATCAATGTTTAATTTTATCAAAGAAGTCAACCCATTCTACATCTGCTTAGTTGCCTAAATATGCATTAATCAGAGGCATTGTAGACATAAGTTTTGTAATAATTCCCTAAATGGTGACAAATAAAACAGCTGAATAATTGAAAATGTGAAAACCAAAATCACAGTGCTGTTGCTACTGTGGTAGACACAAAAATGTGTTTTAAAAAGCCTGTCAGTTACATACAGGCTGGATGGGAGAATGAATACACCTGTGGGATTCAGGAGGCATGAACAGCTCCAGGTCAGAGGCACCCTCTGAGGTGTAGGGAAAAGGAAATGGCCTTAGAGTCTTCTGATTTAGATGTGAATCCTAGCTCCCTGGTTTACATGGTAGTAACAAGACTTCTGTCAAATTGCTGAATCCAAAGTTTGTTCTCTATCAGTGCTTCTCAACTTATATGTGCACACAAGTCACCTGGGGATTTCATTACAAAATGCAGGTTCTGGTTCAGGAGGTCCGGGGTGGAGCTTGAGATTCTGTGTTTCTAACGAGTTCCCGGGCAATACTGATGCTGCCCACCCACGGGCATACTTTGATCTCATAACCAACATCACTGCTATTATCATTCTGTCACCTATTAATTTACTAAGTGTTCACTATGTGACAAAAACCCTGAAAAATGCTCCCAGGCATTATGTCCACTAATTTTCATTGCAAGCCTATGAGGTAAGAAGTATACATTATATAACCAACACTATTGTGGTAGGCTCTCTAAGTAAGTCATTTCATTTGCATATGGCATTAATCACACGTATTTAAAAAGTGTACTATGATACATTCATTCTATTGACTAACACTTCATGCTGACCCAGATTCTGCCAATTGCAGAGAATATTAGTTTCATGGAATCCCAGTATTTTAAAGCTAGAAGTCACCCTACAGAGTGTCTGTTGCAATGGTTTGTAACCTGACAGACAGTAGAATATTTGAGAAGCATTCCTAAGTAAATCAGATTCCAGAGCACCAACTCCACAGAGGGTCTCTTCCAGTTGGTGGTGGGTATGGCCAGGGTCTCTGGGTCAAGGTTGAAATCAGAGTTAGTCCAACTGCCTACCTAGACATTGGAAACTGCTACCCAGGAAGATGAGGGGACTTGCCCAATTTATGCATCAGGTTAGAGTCCTGGCAAAACCCTACCAGACACCATATGCCCTGACTCCCAGTGCACCTTGCACACAATCAAAAGTTGTCTCAGGTGCCCTCTTCAGCAGGTAATGCTGTTACTTGAGCTGAAAGGCTAAGTGCCTGACATATTGTTGAATTGAATTTAGCAGAAGGTTTGATGACTGCCATAAAGTAGGCCCCCAAATCTCATGATATTAAGTTACCCAAGCACCTTATTAGGCTTTTCTGAGTTCCAGACCTCTCTGGAAATACAATACTTTCTAGGCATTCTATCCCCAGTGGGAAAAACAACCTTTGAATAGATAATGTTTATAGGTCTCATTTTTTTTAAAGATTACTTATTTATTTATTCATAGAGACACAGCTAGAGAGAGAGAGAGGCAGAGACACAGGCAGAGGGAGAAGCAGGCACCATGCAGGGAGCCTGATGTGGGACTCTATCCGGATCTCCAGGATCACGCCCTGGGCTGCAGGCGGCGCTAAACCGCTGCGCCACCGGGGCTGCCCAGGTCTCATTTTTTTTGTTCCAGTAACTGGAAAACTCAAAGGTTTTGAACATTTTGAGGAAGATAGTGTTATGCAATTTGAGTCCTTCCCACATGAACTTTTAAACCTTATAGATAATAGAGCTGCTGGTAGTCTCTAATGGGGATGATTTAAAAAAAAAAAGACTGAAGTAATATGGATTGGGATGATAGAATGTTCTAAATCAACATAAAATAAGGAATGAAGATCATTGCAATAAAGTCTAGAGAGAAATAAAGAAGGCTGAGGGTCAGCCCACTTGGAAATGCACTTTCAGTTTGCCAGGACAGAAGAAGCCAAGTGAGGGCAAGAAGGACTGGGGACATGTCTCAGTACAAGGTCATCATGAATGAGGTAAGGCTTTATAACCCTTTGGGCTAGGAAAGAAACATTCTCAGATATGCAGAGTTGGTTTTAAAAGATTGTCTTCTTCTTTTATTTCCCTGGTCCCTAACCACTTAACTTACTCTATCACTCTGTTAAATCCTGTGGAACCAAGAGGGAGGTTACAATGAAAAAAAACTGCTCACTGGCATAGAGAACCAGAAGAAGGCAAATGGTCTCTTCTTCCTCAGACACCCTGCTACAAAAAAGCAAAACAAATTCACAATCTTCTTTAAAAAACAAAGAACTGTGTTGGGAAGGCCTCAAAATTCTACTAGTGGGCTTGAACTGCAAACAGATATTAATGGAAGCTAATGCCCTACCCTTAAAAGCTGAATGGTTTTTCGGTAGTAGTGAGGCATTGTCAATAAGCTTTCCTTACTCTCAAGATCTTTTCAGGAGGTTGAACCATCAAAGTTGAGTACTACGAGGTAGGAATGTAGCAAATGGGAATAGAACCCACCACAGAGGCCTAGGAATCCTGAACTATAACCCAGTGGACCATTGACCCAAGGAAGGTATTTCCATGGCTTACTTGGTTTGTAGGTCAGAATTATAAGTCCCTGTGTGAGTCTGCAACTCTGGAATCTCCTAAGACACTAAAGTGCTCTGGTAAGAATGTTATCTACAGCTGATTGCTCAATTGGGAAATGAGATGCAAATTACAAGGCTCTTCTTTTCGAGTGATTCATGATATCCTCCGCTTTGTTAATAATGCCACATTGATTAAGTCACAAAAGCAGATTGAAGGAACATGTGTCCTCATTCAGAAAAAGGAATCATCACATATTTTATCTTGTTCTCTGAACAGCAACATTACCGATATTGGTGGCTATTTGGGTAAATAAGAGTATGAATGAAGGATACTCAGTAACTCACATAGTTAAAATGCCCATTCTTACAAAACCTAAATGATTGTCATATGATACGGGCAAGCAGCAAATCAGGAGGTCTCATTTTTATTTCTGATCTGCTTCTTTCTCTTGTAGACTTAAGTGGAGAAACCTCTTGGTGAATGCCACCAGTGGCAGGTGGAAGACAGAGGAATTGGAAAGCTCTGGAGAAAGAATAGGCTTTGAATAAGGGGGCATTCATAGAAGTTCACTACCATCTACTCTCAAGAAGACATTTTCGAAGTTGGTCTGAAACCCTAAGTGGGCAATACAGTAGCCAACATGTTTCCTTTGCTTGTTGTATAACTTAGAAATGAGATTTTAATAAAAAAACTGATGATTTTGAACTTTTCTAATTTCACCCTGAGCCTGAGGTCAAGACAAACTATTAAGACTGAGAAGAGAATTCTTTTCCTCTAAGTAAATATCATCACTTCTGATGAAGAAAGCACATGTCAAGTAACCGACACTTGAATTTAGAGTTTATTTTCTAGTTCTGAAGAGCTTAACTACTGAGCCTATAGTGTAGGAAATGCCACACAAACTCTTCATTGCTGTGTATTACGATAAAAGGTCTGTGTGTCCAGGAATAGGGTGGATAGGACCCATTTAGGAGATAGTATGGCATAGTGGTTAAGCGGCAGGATTTTCCTAGTTTTTTCACTTAGTAGCTATGTGACCATAGGAAACATATTAATTGGGATAAAATAGGTAATGCTGAGGTAACAAATAATTCGGTAAATTTTAATGGTTTAATCCAAAAGAATTTTATTTCTCATTCTTCCTCTAAAAAGTGATGATGGGGTGCCTAGGTGGCACAGTTGGTTGGACCTCCGATGCTTGGTTTCAGCTCAGGCCCTAATCTCAGGGTCATGAGATCAAGCCCCATGTTGGGCTCTGCACTCAGTTTGGAGTCTGCTTAAGATTTTCTCTACTCCCCTCAAATAAAAAGTAAATCTTTAAAAAAAATGGTGATAGTATTTATTTGTAAAGATTTTATTTATTTACACATGAGAGACACACACACACACACAGAGAGAGAGAGGCAGAGACATAGGCAGAGGGAGAAGCAGATTCCATGCAGGGAGCCTAATGTGGTACTCAATCTTAAGACTCCAGGATCATGCCCTAAGCGAAGGCAGACCGCTGAGCCACCCAGGCATCCCAGTGATAGTATTTAAAGTTGTTTTGAGGATTAAATGAGATACATAAATGTAAACTGAACAAATCTTGGAGACCCAATTGGCCACACATTGGACATTAAGTAAAATGTATAGTAACCAAAAGTACAGTTGACCCTTGCACAGCACTGGGAGTTATAGGGGTGCCGCCTACCCTCTTCCCTGTGAAAAGTCGTTTAGAACTTTTGACTCCCCACAAATTAACTACTAATAGCCTACTATTGACCAGAAACCCTATAAACAGTTGAATAACACATATTTTATATGTTACAGAGTAACTGTATACAGTTACAGTATACTGTATTCTTACAATAAAGTAAGCCAGAGAAAAGAAAATGTTATTAAATCATGAGAAAAAAAAAGAAAATCATGAGAAAATACATTTACAGTGCTGTATTTATCAAAAAAATCCACATAAAAGTGGATCTGTGCAGTTTACACCTGTGTTGTTCAAGAGTCAACTTTAATTTTTTAAAAGATTTTATTTATTTATTCATGAGAGACACAGAGAGAGGCAGAGACACTGGCAGAGGGAGAAGCAGGATCCCTCTTGGAGACCCCCGGATTCCAACCTGAGCCAAAGGCAGACGCTAAACCGCTGAGCCACCCAGGTGCCCTGAGTCAATTGTAATTTTAAAAATAATTCTTTTTGTGTGTTTTCAAGAACCTTAAAGGTTATATATTGATAAACCTTTGATAAACCTATTGATAAGTCTGCAGTGAGACTTTCTAAAATTACCCCCTCCCTTTCTACTCCATTAGCAATAGCTAAGGTGCTTTTTCTCAGTTCTCTTCCTGAAACTGGGATCTTTCTGTTCACATTTCCCTCCTTGCTTCCCCTCCGGCCGTCATGCCCAATGTTCCTGCCGGAGCTGACCACTAGGTGGTGCCATGCCTTCCAGCCCTCTCGTTTCTCTAGGGAGAAAAAGCATCTGGAGCTTGCCAAGCAGTGGGTTTTGCCACTTCAACTTTAAGATACATAAGGAATTCTCACATAAGACTTATGGTGAAAAAAGTCCTCATATAGTTGCATTTGTTTAGCACTTGGTCCAGTGTCTGGCATAAAAAGTGATTAATTTCTGTTAATAAGTGTTACATTATTATTGATATATGGGTTATAAAGAAAAGTTTCCTTTGAATTGGATTAATGGGATATAGGGCATTTTTAGCTATGGATATCCAAGCATTCACACAGATAGGTTTGTCCAACCGAAACTAATATATATGTAGGACTACTTAATAAAGAGGTCACAAATTTGTTAAACATGAGTTTTCCCCACATTGCTCTCCTAGCGAGGGCTGTCATCCCATGTCATAAAACTCTTCTTTGTACAACACTTTACATAAAGTAATGACTCGGATGGGTGCTTGGGTCAGTTGGTTAAGCGTCTGCCTTTGGCTCAGGTCCTGATCCCAGGGTCCTGCGATCGAGTCCCACCTCAGGCTCCTTGCCCAGCGCGGAGTCTGTTTCTCCCTCTTTCTCTGGCCCTCCCCCTGCTCCTGCTCTCTCTGAAGCTCTGTGTCAAATAATAAAATCTTTTTTAGAAAATGTAATGACTTGGTATTCTATTCTTTTCTCTCTCAACCCTTTTATCTGCTTCACTTAAATAAAATAAGGTACTTTCAAATTGTCCATACAGTCAAGACATGGATAATGTATGCAAATTAACTCAAGCACAAATTTAACTTCCTATCTCTAAATTCAAATGTATGAATTACAAGGCTTTTGAATTAAAAGAAAACCCAACAAGTCTCTTAATACTTACTTAAGAACTTAGAAAATGCAGGATGATTTTGAGGGAGTCAGAGTTACTTATAAATATGTGCTTAATATCATTCTAGAAAGCCAAAGGAGGAAAATATGCACCATTATGTGAAAAAACTAGAAATTTCTCCACAGTGACATAGAGTTTTAAAGACTTCAGGCTTCAGGAGCTATGTACCAACTCCCTGATTTGGGAGTTCAGCAGTTAATCAGCGCTAAAAGAATTTGCAGTTTAAACTCATTATATTGAGCTGAGATTCCATGCCCCCCAATGACCTGCTTCTGATTAGGGTACAATGGCTCCTTGGTTAGCTTGTAAAATCAGCTACTATGTAATTGTAAGGAAACACAATAGCTGGTTTCATAAGAGTTTCAGGATACAAGCTGAGTACTTTGGTTCCAAACCAGGTTGGTGAAGGAAAATGCTCAATCTGGTATGAGAAGTTTTCACATCATAACTCCCAACGGTACTTCTAAAGCTAATGTGAAATGCCTAATTTGCTGCCAAGGAAGCTGACTGTCAATTATACACTGTAACAAAAAAAAGGTGAACTGCCCTATATGTTGAAAAGTGTTTGTATCAGCAAACCGAAAAGAGCTACTTTGCTTATTTAAACCACAGTGCCTTGGTTAAGCTCAGTTAGCCAGAGAAAATAAGAGGCCTATATAGGACCATGGTAGAGGGGTCATAGAAGGTCAGGCTTCTACATGACCAAATGTATATATATATATATTTTTTTTTAAGATTTACTGATTTATTTTAGAGAGAGGATGAGCCAGGAGGGTCAGAGGGAGAGAGAAAGAGAGAATCTCAAGCAGACTCTACTCTGAGCACAGAGCCTGACTCAGGGCTCAATCCCATAACCCAGAGATCATGACCTGAGCTGAAATCAAGAATCAGACCCTTAACTGACTGTGCCACCGAGGCACCCCCAAATGCATACCCTTTTTAATTAAAGCAGTCTGAAACTTCGGCATGAAGAATATTGTGTTTCATAGCATTTACACTTTTGCCAAATACTCAACAATTTCTAGGTGAGGAAGAAAGTCTCACAGATAGTAGATGGAGGCCAAGCTTCTTAGGTTACAGTTTTGTTGTACTCATGTACATCATGTACTCATGTACATGATGGAACACTATAAGGTGTTTCTAGAATGTTATATAATATATGTTACATATTATATATAACAATATAGTTATATATTGACTGAAAACAAGTCTTTGTGAGAATTCACAAGAGGAGTACAAAGCACTGAAATTCAGAAAGAAATGTGTCTGAGTTGGCATTTTTGTTCCCCCATAACAATTGTCATAGATCAAATCTGCCTGATTAATCTTGTTTCCTTTTCTGGTCTCTCTCCTAATAACATCCTCACCCAAAGTCTGTGAAGGGAGTCATTCCCCAGTAATTTATATGGTGGTATGTCTTTTCTATTTCTTTTCTTATGTAAATTTATATTTTGAGCCTCAGCTTTTATCCCAGGATAGAATTTTCCTTAACCTTTCAAAATACACTGTGAGGGATTTAGGGGAGAGGTTTATGGGGAGAGGTGAGGCCATGACCTCTTTCTTGAAATTATACTATGTGGACAAGATTTTAGCATTATCATGGAACAGCCTAGTCACAGAGTGGCCATTTCCAAATTTGGACAAAAATCACAGCAGTTATCTACTGTGGAATTCCTCTTCATGAAAATGTGAACAGTGAATAAAGCATATCCACTTAGAATGGTCATAACTTCTTAGAGTGGGGCATTCTACTTACAAGCTAAGTGAGTTACTTATAGGTTCACACAAAGACATCATTTTTCTAGTTACACACATGAAATCTATACATTTAATTCTCTTCAGAACAAACTTTTCTCTCCAGGTTTTAAGGTGATTATTTCCATGATTGCAAAACATGCACCAGTGACTTTACTGGAAGGCCAATGTTTTCACAAGTATACACAAGTTTGTGCAAAGGAATTCTGGCCCTTCAAGTTTCCAATCTCGTGGATCAGGCTGTGCTTGTGAAGTTCTGTCTTTGGGGATTGTGAGAAACTGGCATATTGGATTCTTTGAAGGAACAATTCTGGCCTTGGGTTGGGTTGTGAAGGCATACTACTTTTAGGTAAGATAGATGCTTCCAAAATTAGTCATTTGGAGTTCCACAGTGGGAGTCATGTTTTTCTTATTAATTTCCATTAGATCTTCAGGAGGTGTAATTTCTATTTGGCACTGGCTCTACATCATTGACTTTAAGCCTCTCTTCCTCTCTTCCTTTTTTGTTAATTCATTCAGAATTTTTAAATAAACACTTACTTGGAGAAGCACCATTAAAGTGATTCTGTGGCAAATTATTTAGAAACTCTAAAGAAATATTTTAAGTTATGAATATCCTCCTATTTATTAATGAATTTGGCAGAAATATATTCCTATAGGCTAGACTCTTATAAAATGGTGGCACACTCATCTGTCCGGCAAGCTGCATTCATCTGCCACTCCTCATATTTTCCTCAAAATACTAAATGATATCATATGTGCTCACTCTGCGTTTCCTAAAGAACACATTCTCATTTAAAGGCAAAATAAAAACACAATAGTAAAATAAAACACATGCAGAGAGCAAAACAAATAATTTAATTTGGCTGCACACATTTCTCAATGTTTAAACGTTTTCTTAAGCTGGAGTAAAAAAAAAAAAAAAAAACAATAGAAAGGTAATACAAGAAGGACCTATGACTCAGACTGGTTAATTGTTCACTAACTGGCTAACTATTCACCTGGATGGATGCATCCTGTTGGACATGCAGCTTGATGAGATTTCCTAGACTGTGTGTACTTAGGCTGAATCACATGACTCCTTCTGGCTGATGGAATGTGAGCAGAAGAGATCTGTGCCATTTCTGGGTCTGGCCCCTAAATAATACAAGGGCAGCCTCCAATCTCTCTCTCTTAACTGGTTGGTTGGCTGGATACGAAGTGTCCTGTGAGGGACTCTGAGTTCCAGATGACCCTGAGGGCTAGGGGGTGATGGGGCCACCAAATAGAGGAAGCCTGGATTCCTACGTCATCAAGTGAGAAACTGCCACCTGTCCATGGAATATGAATGAACTTTACTGCATAAATCATGTATTCTACTTATTATATTAAGTTACCAGGACTTGGGGTTGTTTGTTGCAGCATTTAGCTTGACTCAACCAACAGTTTCTTAGTGACCATTTAGGCCAGAGATGAGGAACTGGAGGCCTGCAGAAAGAAAACAACTTTCTCCAAGTTGTATGTATTGAGTGTAATGCCTAGATTCATTTTCTTTTTGACAGAATCCTCTTTTGGCTTTTCATTCTTTTCCCCATATACAATGCTAACATTTTGTCCTATCAAGATGAAAGTGTGACTAATAAAAGAAAAAAACGTAAACTACAACCTGGAATACAAATACACTTCGTTAGCCCTAGTCAGACATGGGACTGTATGAATCCTGGCAAAATGCAGTGACACAGATCGGTGACCATATGCTCTGCTTTTAAAGAACTTAATCTTCTGGGTGGAACACATAAGTGGGATTACCACATCACTAAAAGCTTAGCGTCTTGCAGATGTTCATCTCAGAATTTTTCCTTAATCATTTTCCTCAATGGCGTGGAAACCAAATCCTTTAAATCCCAATTCATTTCACAGAACTGTATCTCCATGAATCCCTCTGCCCTTATAGAGTTGTCATTAGTACTGCATGCTGGCCTGCCAATTCATAATCTTGAGGTACTTCAATTTCCCCCCTAACTTGGCATCTTGTTTGCTTCCGGTTTCTGACTACTTGGCTACTGTTCCCTTCAGTTAAAGCCACCACTCTTTTGGCATCCCAGGATGCTAGGTTTAAACGGTGAGCAAATAGATGCCTTCAATCTGATGAACCAAAGGCCTCCAGATCTGCCTGCCGAGCACAGTCTGCGCTGTAACGTAAGCAGACTGTCTCTACCATATGTCATCGTCTCTGCTGTCTACACCCTTTTGGGGAACTTCACGGGAAAAGCACTATTAGAGATGTTTATCCTGGGATTTTGTAATTTGTTTTTAATTTTAATTTAATTTCTACCAACTTAGCTCATTTAGAACAGTTTTAATTATACCACCCACAGACTCTGTGTTGTATCAATTGAGTTTGGGTTTGGGATTAAAGGGCTAACTGAAGAGATGTTGTACATGCCCAAGGATGACCTGTGAAATATTATTAGACTAGCTGAGTGCAAACAGTGAAATATATACTATAGTAAAACATTCAGGATTATTCTAACAAGACCCAAGAAATCCAATTCTTGAATTAAAAAAACAAAATAAAATTATGTTTTCAAAAAATCCTAATATACAGAGGTAAAGTATTTGCAGATTGATTGAGAAATGTTAAAAATATTGTTTCTTTTATCTGTATTCTTTTTGTTATTGTTGTTAGGGGGAGGGAGAGTGAGTGAGAGAGATGGGGGGAGGGGCAGAGGCAGAGGGAGAGGGAGAGAGAGAAGTCCAAGCAGGCTCTATGCCCAGCACAGAGCCCAATGTGGGGTTCAATTTCATGATGGTGAGATCATGACCTGAGCCGAAATCAAGAGTTGGATGGTGAGATCATGACCTGAGCCAAAATCAAGAGTTGGATGCTCAACCGACTGAGCCACCCTGGCACCCTCTTCACCTATATTCTAATCCTCCTCCATAACTTTGTATATATACATATACATATATATATATATATATGTATATATATACACACACACACACATAAAGGAAGTGCTGAGAACATTTTATTTCAATTGATAAGAAGGCCTCCAACTTCTTACAAGGATGAAATTGAATCTGAAAAGAATTGAAATACTATTTTGTACATCTGAAATGATCATGATTTACTTGTAAACATGGAATGAAGGAAGGATGAAGAACCATTACATGTATAGAAGATTGAAAAGCATGTACTTGAGTGGGAAGGTGTTCTCTGAGTGCCAGTTGGTGACCAAAGGGTTATTAATAGGTGGATGGATTTATGAGCAAATGAAAGCACAAATACTAAGGGAAAGGACAACTCAGATGGCCAAGCTACAATAGTTCTGCCGTCTTACTCATCCTCTTGTTAATGAGATGTCTTTCCTGAAATATTTAGGCACAGTAGGTTTTTGATGAGACAGGACGAGTAATAGCATTAAGGTTAAGAAGATTAAAGTGATGTTATTCTAGAAATTCAGTATAGCTCCTGCTGTACGTCAGGATGACTGAAGGAAACCAACTTCTTTTAGGAGAATTATGTTCTGATTTGTAGCAGAGTGCTTTAGTGGACAAATGTACAAGGCTGGGATTCAGAATACCAGCATTTGACTCAATCTTATACTATCTGATTCTTTCACTAATTCTGTAATCTCAGGCAGGATACTGCTGGGACACTCAGTTCCTTCATCTGTTAAGCAAGGATTCAGGGGGTGATGCAAGGACTAAAAATTAAATGGAAGGAGGTAATGTAAATAAACTCCCTTGCTCCTGATACATACTTAATAAACATTAACATCCTCTCCTCATCAGCAGATGTGCTACTAAATATGCAGTCGACAAGAGAAATTAAAACATGGTGAAAGATATTTTGATATTTTGACTGAATCCTATTTGAAACACATACTTGGAATGGTTGATGGAAAACTTCATCCCAAAGTAAAAGTCTGCTTTGTGCAAAGGGATTATTCTAACTCCTTTAGGTATACCATTCACTTAAGTTATATACCTAACCAATGACTGGATTTTTAATTCTGTGAATGAATACATTTTCTTTGCCTTTCCCTTTAAGTCACTTATAATCAAAGGAAAATCTGAGTTTTAATACATAGTACTTAAAATCCCTTCCAGCTCCAATATTTTATTATTCTGTGGATATGGAAACATATATATGTATATATAGTTTATATAACTATATATAACTTTAACATATATATAAACTAAATTCCAATCAATATTCATCAAGCCCATACCTTGTACCAGCAGTTTTACTAGGAAAATGATTACAATGATTAATAAAATATAGTTATGGCTCTCAAAGAATTTATATGTATACAATTGAGTTCTCCGCTTATAATTTGGTTGAGTTCCTCAATGACTTATTTTTAAAAAACTTTCTCATCAAAGTATAACATATGCAAAAGCATGCACAAATAAGAAGTGTACAGTTTGAAGAATTATCAAAAAGTTCTGTGGTTCATTTTCTCTTAATGTGTGAAGCCTGTTTTCCCATGGAAACATGTTTTCCCATGAATGCTCCATTAACCTAAAATACAGCTTGCATTCACTGCTCATAGGATTAAAGGACACAGGAAAAATGTATAACTTTGTTTTGATGGATAAACTTCTACTACATTGTCACTGGGTTTAGGATTCAGGTGGCATGGGACTGAAGTTGTAGTTCCTGACCTCATTTGCTGAAGGATTGGGCCAGATTTTACCACTTTTTTCTTTAATTAGTCTTCCTACTTAGTACCTGAACTTAGCAATTAATCTCCAAGAATACTATAATAGTAACAGAAGGCAATGTTTGTAAAGTGCTTACCATATAGCTTTGTTCACAGGAGCTATTATACTATTAGCAGCAGCAACATCATCTTCATGTCACAGAACCTTGTCAAGAGGGTGGGTTCTGTTACCCTAGTCTACAGGAGAACTTGAGGGCAGGCTCCAGACTTTGATGGTAGCTTAAACAACCATCAGAAGTGCAGTGGGGAATGTAGGGACCTGAGTAACACCAGTAGGGCAGGTTTGAGGATTCTAGGTGAATGCACCCTAGGTAGTTTTTTATTCTCAAGGAATGTGCATAAATTGACTCCTGCCTATGTGTGTGTGTGTGTGTGTGTGTGTGTGTGTGTGTGTGTGTGTATGCAAATCTGACACCTTTTATTTCAGGCTGAACATCTGCTGCTCCCTGCAGGATGGAAGTAGCCAAGAAAGTAAGGAAAGAAAGACTTTTTTTGTCTTGTTTATGAGATGGCAGGTGGCCTTTTATCCTCTGACTTTTCCAACTCAGCTAACCCCTGCTTTCCCCCAAGGAGTTTAAAAATCTAAATGTTCACTGTTCAACTTGCAAACACAAGCTGAAATACCCAGATGTCCTCAAATGTGGCTGATCTCTTTGTAGGATATGCCTCATGCTGTTTGACTGACAAATGGTTACACCAGACAGAATCCAGAAGAGATGATACAAGAGCCCGCTCAGGGTGGTTTAAAGCTTTTTATGTGTTCTCTACTTTATTTGTTTTTATTTTTTGTATATGTTTAAATATTTTGTTCTAAGAAAATGTTGCTGAGATATGATTGCATAACCTGCAATGATGTGATTCTCCACAGTTCATACAATACTGGCTTTGGTTCATTTGTCCAACAGCTACCCCTGACCACCCACCACTTTTCTGGATCTTTCTTACCGTAATTCTTCAGTCCATGAGTTGCCATGGAAACCACCATATTACTAGAGTGTGATCTCTCTTCATCATTGACCCCCTCACACAAACACTCCCACACACAATAAATGATGAAACCTGAGTAGGCACTTGACTTGAGCTGAACCACTCAGTCTTCCTACAGGAATCTAGAATTGACTAAAAGAGTTCAGCTTAATCCGCTCCCCCCTTGAGTTGAGGAGCTGCTATCTGCAACAATTTCTTGCCATTTGGACAAGGAAAGAAAGACGGCATGATGACCAAAGGAAAGATAAATGGAGAAGCAAGGAAAAGTGAGAAATGTGGAGAAAATCCTAACCTGATTATAAGAATTCCTGAGATTCAGGTGTGTGTATGTGTGCATTTGCATGTATGTGTGTGCGCGTGTACTTTATTTAATCCTATAAGATACTTGGAATCCTTACAATAAATCTCCTCTGCTTCTGATGCTCTATTTGAGTTGGATTTTTGCTGCCTATAGTCAATGTCCTTATTCTAAGTTGCCTCCAAACTTACCAGGATCCTCAGGCTGGCCCTTGTGCCAATGCCCCACACTAGCTCTATCCTAAAATTAGAATTTTAAAAAGAATCAGTCTGTACTTTGAGAAGAGGTGAAGAGTAACCCTTTTTCTTCTTAGGAGTATGGAGCCTTCATCTCTCTGAGGCAGGGGACTAGGCAGGAGCAAGAGAACTTCAAGGTAGAGTGGAATATAAACTTAGAATCCAGTGGAGTCCATTCCACCCTGAGGTCTTTCAGGGGAAAACAGGGACAAAACTAATAGTAATGGAGGGAATGAAGCAGTAAGCCTGCGTAATCGCTAGAAGAAAAGAAGACACGGAGGGTCTTTTTACTGCAGTCAGAGCAAGTAAGATGTTCATTAAGTGCCAGAAGTCCAACAGCCATCATCATTTACGGAAAGCCATGAACATAATAAACATAACGCTGGGCCCTGGGGACACTACCTGAAATGTGATCTTTTCCTTCAAGGTAATGTTTGCTGCAACTTCTGAATCCACTGAAAGATCAGTATGAGAAAAGTTTCAGAACAGAAATATACTGGGTAGGTGCAAGTAAAATTTCTAGGCCATTATTTACTGAGCTTTTTCCACCTTATCTGATACCATTGTAAGCACCATAAAAGTGTATGATACATAAAACAATTCACCAGAAAACATTTCTTGCAGGAAAAATATTTTAAAATATACACTGACAAACAAAACACCTGTTGCTTCTCCGATAGCAAGGAAAGCTGACATGATCAAATAACATGTGAGTCCTTTAATACGCAATTTTCAAAGAACAAATATCTCAAAAAGGTGCAGAATTAATTATGTTCTCTTTTTACACAAGACTGAGCTAGCAGATGCACACCTACACTCAGGCTACTCTTGAAGAGCTAAGTATCTAGGTTGTCGGATATGATTTTTAAAATTAGTACCATTTGGTAAATCATTTTCAGGAAAATTGCTTCCAAGTAGCCCAATCTTATTTCAGTCTGAAATGGGTACTAAATTTAAACCAAGTCCCTCCTTTGGAAATAGCTCTCTTTTCAGTACAATCTTGAATTAAATTGTAATATAGTCACATCGGTGGCAAGAGATGTTGGTAAATCACAGATTTCACTTGAAAGATCTATTCAGCCTTGTTGTTATCTAAGTGAGGAAGCAGAGTCAAACCTCATGGATATAGTACAGCTTAAGTATTTAAGAAACTGTCCAGTGTCAAGTGACCCAATGGACACATTTCAATACAACTTAGGAATTAGATGCTTTTATCAGTGTTATTTGTGTTTGAGATAGGGGCTGCCTACTGAAAACTCAAACAAAATAAAGATTCACCTCGGCATATTAAAGGCATGGGGGTCTAGACTCAGAAATATAAATTCACATTCAGATACCACTGAAGCTAATGCTAACTAAGGAATATGAGATATACTCAACCAGATTCCACCATACACATTAGAGACCCTATATCTCACAGTTAACCATTAAGTAAGTGCAACAGATCTGTGTGTTATGTTTTGATGAAGTATTTTATAAACATAGATAAGCTGCTTTGCTAGACCTAGAATTTTCCATGTGTAAATTCATTTCACCCAGGAAGTTTGTAGTCTCATATCCTAGACAATAAATGTGAAGTGAATAACAGTCCAGAATGACATAATGGTTAAAGGTATTGATTCTTTACTTTCTGGGGGTTTTAGTGTTGTAAGAGTTCATCTATTTCTACAGAAAATACATGTGTGAGTTTAGATTTGAAGGCAGATCCTTTTTCATCTTAAGACAACTTACTATACCAAATTACTTGGAGGAATTACGTTATCTATACTGCAAGAGGGTTTTTTTTTTTTTTTAAATTCAGCTTAAATTCCTCCTATGGCTTTTGAAAACCTCTCATCTTAAATTTAAGGGAAGTGAAAAGTAGTATTTCCAATTTAGCTATTCTTTCAATTTATTCTTTTTAGTATTACAAAAAAAATTGATACTTTCTTTGGCTTTGTTACCTCTTAGGAAAGTAATTCTGAATTCTCTTAACTTTTCATTTAATTTTATTTTTAAGTAAGCCATATGCCCAAAGTGGGGCTTAAAATCATGACCCCAATACCAAGACTCATATGCTCTACCAACTGAGCCAGCCAGGTGCCTCAGATCAAGGTTGTAGGGAACTAGGATGTTAAGAAATGAGGTTTTAAGTAGCTATGAGAAGTCAGCACCTCAACCACTCAAGTATGACCACATACGTCCAAGTGGAAAGAAGCTGCTGGAAGAGCATGTCCTCAGGGGCTCCCTTGTCTCTGCCTCAGGAGCCTTCTCTGAACTTTGCAGTAGCCTCTTGTGCTGTATTGGAGATGGGTAGTCCAGGTCCTTCACCTAGATAGGTCACTGACCCTCAAGAAACTGGAGAAATACCCCTTTCTTTATTAAAGAAGTAGGAATTCTTTCTCTACCTTTCAGAACGAGGAATATTAATGACTAACAAAATGCTTCCACAATATGGGTTAGTCAGAAGAATAGTTCCTCTCAGGGAAAAAAAACCCTAGAATATTGCAAATATCTGGGGCAAAACTCAAGGCGGCCGATCGAGACTTTTGTTGTTACTGAACATTATGCATGCTCTGGCTTGCCTTTCAACAATCATTCCTATTAAATCATTTGTGCCACTGACACATCTAATGAAGTCATATTCGTGACCAGCTTAATCCCAAGATGCAGGGTAGTACCTATTTTGTTAGGAAAGCTCTTTGTATAAACTGAGACACGCAGCAAATATCTAATTTCATAAAATGCTCATTATGCTTTCAGTGTATCAATCTTTGGCTTGAATCCTTTTATGCATATTTAGTAATTTTAAGATAGACTATTTTGGGTACTGTTTGACAAAAAGATTTCTCTTAAGCAAACTCCCTAGCAAGCAAGTGGAATAGTAAACAGTTACAAACACAGCAAACTCTGAGCCATATATTCTATCTGGAAATCTTTAAATTCTGGAGAAATCATGCATCTGTAGCTAAATAGTATATCACTAAAACTGATGCTTGTTATAAGCGCATGAAAATAAACAAGAAAGAAACTGAATTAAAGGAGGTCATCTATAAACAATACTTTCCTAAAATGTTGATAACCAACGCCAGGCTTGATTTCTACCTAATTATTTAATTGTTCAACTACTGGCTGAATAACCATACCTTATTCATTCAGGGACTTTTACAAGTGAAGTCATGACATGTGCTTTTACTGTTATAAATGATCCTGAGGATCCATGTTTTAGGTCTCAGCACTAATTAGAAGTGAGACTTACATCACTCTCATGACCTTCTCGAAGGTTGTATGTGAGGTCATGCTGAATGTCTTCCACAAACTTGTGAGCATACTCTGGGTAAAGGTCTAGCACTTCAAAGAGTCCTTTGAGGATGATGCACTGAAGATCACAGTAGGTTAAAGCCTTCACATCTGCGTTGGTCTTGATCACTTGGTCCTTAATTGATAGATTTGCTCCAATTAAGTCCCCTTTCCCTTGAAACAGTGAAAAAAGAGACATGTCACTTTTAAACAAAAGCAAGCTGGGACTGGAGACTTCATTTGACTTACAGGCTTCACTTCTCTGAGATGACTCTGCAAAGAAAAAGAAACCTTTATCTTGGCAGTGTTGATATTTGGGGTCTGGCAATTCTTTGTCATGGGAGGGGGCTTTCTGTACACAGTAGAATGTACATATTCCCAATCCCCCAGTGGTGACAACCAAAAATATCTTCAGGCATTGCCAAATGTTCCCTGGCGAGGCAAGACTGTTCCTGGTTGAGAGCAGTGGTCGAGGGGATAAAGACTAGGAGAGCCAGAGAGGGTCGAGGGGATAAAGACTAGGAGAGCCAGAGAGGGGATAAAGACTAGGAGAGCCAGAGACAGCAATTGTCATGCATAGATGACTCCAGACAACCCCTCATGGCATTCAACAAATAACTTCAAACAAAGCAGTTGACATTTTTGTCACAGTTGCCTCAACTGTTCAAGAGAAATGATAATGGCTCCAGTTTTTTTTGTAAGGCTCTGTATCATATCCTGAAAATGTCTATTAATAATTTTGATTCTAACACAATAATTGTCCTCATCATCAGCTTGCTAACATACTCAGGTTGTTTTATTTACCTCTGAACATGTCTATCAGACAGGATGGCAAGGAGAGAGAAGGTGGCCTCCTTCCATCTCCTCAGAACTGGGGGGCAGAGAGAAGTATTAGACATGATGGACACTGAATGTACTAAATGAAAATATAAGACACAAGCTATACTTCTAACACTCTCTAACAGTGTAAAAGGCCAATTTTCCCATTAAAAAAAAAAAAAAGCAAAGAAAAGAAAAGAAAGAAAAAGAAATCAAATAAATGAAAACTATGTGCTCTTGGCTTGCACCACTGTAAGGAGAGAGACTTACCACCACTTTGTCATCTGTGCCCGACCCACTCCCAGCACCTTCTGGTATTTTGCCTGCGGAGTCTCTATCAGTCTTAGGTTGGATTCGCCTGCCTGGGAACTAGCTGGCTTCCTTGAGTTTGCTGATTAGATAATACTAGATGATGTATTTGAATCTTTAAAATATTTCAATTGATTTGAATCAGTTTAGCTTAGCAGGAAGGCGAGCATAAATATAAGTGTTGATTGCACCTTCAGATTGATTTTAGACACAGCCATTAATTCACTCGGCATCCATGTGAGAAACATGAAAGAAAATCCATTCAATCATCAGACAAACTTAGGTTAAACACTGAAGTAATATGACCTAAGTTCACAGAGGACACTGGCATGAGATTCATGGCTACAACTTTGGAATTTCTTTGCTTTGTCCTCCTGCCTGTGCTTTAAATTTTATTATTTTTTTAATGGCCACTTTACTCTGTCTCACAGGGAATCAACAACCAACAACTGATCAGCAGAGAAACCACCAAACAAATAATATCTTTGGAATGGTATACAGCAAATTGCCCTGTCCCACATTCGGTTATTTTTTTAACTTATAAATTGTTATTTTTTTATCGTGCTCAGCATTTCTGGAAGGAAAGTATCTGACCTATAGCAGGCTTCAATAAAATTCTGTTTTATTGAATTTCACAGTAAAAGGAAACATGCCAAATTAACCATGAATACTTGAAATATTCATAAGTATATAAAAGATAAAAATTGAACATTTAAAAATTATTGAATTACATCTAAGTATTATCTTTGAAATAACATTAAATTCAAACCTTGAGGCTGAGCCTATTTGACCAAAGAAAAAAGGGACTAAAATCTATACTTACAGTTCTAAGGGAATATACAACTACATGGTGCTAGAGAATTCAAGTTGTTTTTGTTGTCACCGATACTGCTAAACTTGGCAATTTTGTTTCTTACATGTTTTATTAGAAATCTAAATTGGGGGGATCCCTGGGTGGCTCAGCGGTTTAGTGCCTGCCTTTGGCCCAGGGCGTGATGCTGGAGACCCGGGACTGAGTCCCACATCAGGCTCCTGCATGGAGCCTGATTCTCCCTCTGCCTGTGTCTCTGACTCTCTCTTTCTCTCTATGTCTGTCATGATAAATAAATAAAATCTTTAAAAAAAAAAAAAGAAATCTAAATTGATGCTCAAAAACTCAAAATTGGGTACCAATGCAAGATGTAAATATACCATCTGCTCTGCTTTTTTGCCTTTTTAAGATTTTATTTATTCATGAGAGACACAGAAACAGAGACACAGGCAGAGGAGAAGCAGACTCCCTGCAGGAGCCCGATGCGGGACTCGATCCCAGGACCCGAGGATCACGACCTGAGCCAAAGGCAGATGCTCAACCACTGAGCCACCCAGGGATCCCAGATGTAAATATACCAGGATGCTTTGAATCTAGTAAATTTTGAAATTTGTATATCTCAGGAGAGTTTGTCATGATGTAGTGTCTTGCTACAAAGAGTGTTTATATATTCTGTTAAGCAACTGCTGTTTAGAACGACTTTAGGGTCATCACACATTCATACTTTGGATGACCATAGCATGACTATTTAAGCCACAATGACCCCAGCTATAAAAGCAACATCAACATCTTTCTAAGCTTGGCACCATAGAAAGAATTCCAGTGTATTTTTCATTTAATGAGTATTTATGAAGCACTGACCTATGTACCAGACCTTGTGTTGAGCCTTGGTATGTGTACACTGGTAAATAACAATGTGGTCCTACCTTCACTGATTTTATGGTCTTGTGAATTTCTTACTATCTAGATTTAGGACCTTGATATAAGTTTCTTAATTAGTCTAGGTCTCAGTGTCCTTATTTCTAAAGAAGAGAAGGATTTCTATGATCTCTTTCTCCATTTTTCAGAATTCTATTATTGATATTTGCTAACTAGTGAGTCTTCCACAGGCAGTGGGATATGGGGGGTGTGTGAGGCAAGCTGATGGGAAGCATCTGCAAATTATCCAGGTTAGAGCCATAACATGTTTAATTATAATTAAGCAGACTAATACCATCTGTGAAGAGCACATTTATCAGTGCTTTGTCATTTTCTTTTAAACATCAGTGAAGAAATTGGTAGAAAAACATAATTACCAGGACATGAAATGGAAGTGCACAAGGCAAACAAATTCTATCCCCATAACAAATCCTTGATTCTATGTCAACCGCCTCCCCAGGCATCAGATTAAGAAATGCCTTCGTGTATCGACTGGACAACTGAGTTGCTTGAATAAGTTACGGCTTGACAGCTGTTTGGTGATCCTTCTTCCCTACAACATTATATATTAATTCATTTTGTTGGCAGAGTGAATGTGTATTAAATATCTAAAGATCAAATGTGAAGCCATGTGCTTACATTTATTAAAGTCAGTATTGCTTTTAATTGGCCCTATATGACAATATTACCACAGGGGAAGTAAAATACCCAATCTCCATTGAAATAATGTTAACCAAAAAGATAGAATATTAGTAGTTTGTTATCCTTGTTTGGGTTTAGTCCCAATACCACATACAAGCATTTAGAATGGTCATGTGACAGTTTGCATTTAAACCATTTTTCGTGTTCGACACAGTAGAAATGAAGATGTGAAAATGTTAATTATGAAAATCATAATTCATGGAGGAAATTGGGGCCAAGAGCATAAGGCAAAGGATTAAGCCTTTCAGATGTGAGTAGAATTTTTTTCAATAAGAAAATCCAGTTGAATTATGTATTACAAACAATGCTAATCACCTAGAAGCCACTGAATTTGTACCTATTATGTTCTAATGTTATGGAGGTTGGCTTCATATTCCATTCCTAGAATTGTTGCTAGTTACTGAATGTAAAACACACCAAGATTATGGAAAAAAGAGATTATATATATTTAAACAAGTTATATTATTTTTGCTTACAAGCATATCAAACCATGTAGTTTTGGAAAAATAACTATATGCCCTTCTAAAGGAAGGCTATGTTAATAGGCAGGCTATAAAACTTACATGGTCTTAAGGAAGGCCATGGAAAATTATTTTATGATTAAAAGTAATTTTTGAAGCAAATTTAGAAATAACTGTAAATTTTGATTTAGAATCACAAAATAATAGAATGGTTGTTAACTTTGCCAAGTTGGTAGCAGGAGTTTTAAGCCTCACTCCGACACTGATAATGAACTGGCCAACCTGAAAATGAACTCTTTCGGTTGCTATCCTGTGCCTTTCTTAAAAAAAATTTTTTTTTAATTTTAGTTAATTTAGTTAACATATAGTGCATTATTAGTTTCAGGAGTAGAATTTAGTGACGATCAGTTGCATATAATACTCAATGCTCATTACATCAAGTGCCCTCCTCAATGCCCATCATCCAATTGCCCTATCCCTCAACTTTGTACCTTCCCTCCAGCCTTTCTATTAAGGAGAAAAAACATGAGGATGAATCAAGAGTAGTACCAAAACTTTAAAAAGCAAGCCCTACCTTTCCTCTGGTAAGTGGCAAATTGAGTGAATATGAAGCAATGAGAAGCCTGTGGGTATTTCACTATTCACTAGCCTCCCCTTTCCACCTTTAATCAGGACTAACCATGGCAACCTAACAGGATAGTAGGATTTAAGTTGGATAATGGACATAAAACACCTGGCTCATATTGGGGATTCAATAAATATTAGTTCTCTTCCCTTTCCCAAATATAATCTGTCTTGAAGCTTATGACTAGAATCCAGTGAAAGCAGGCTTACAATAATTATATAGAATAGCAGGCATTGCTTAGAGGTGGAAAGAGAACTGGATATAGAGTCAAAAGACCTAAGTTAGCTTTGGCTTTGGAAAAACAGAGAAAATACCACTCCCATCTGTTTCTTTGTGTTAGGAAGGCTTAAATAAGAACCTGCACGTGAAAATATTTTATAAATGGTTAAGTGCTTTATAAATCTTAGTTCTTAAATTATATTAAAAATAAATTAACCTTTTTATATTAACACAAATTCTAAACATCGATATACTACATTGGTGTTCAAAATATATTTATTGTTTAGGTCACAACCTGACACATTCTTAGGCCCTCTGTAAATATTAGTTGAATGAACAAAAAAAAAAAAACAAAAAAAAAACAAGAGATAGTGATTTTAAAAGAATTACACAAAAATTGTGAGTAGGAATTTTTCTACATTAACTCTACACATCATCTTTTGTCAGCTGACCTTGTATTTTATTTATTTTTTTTTAAATTTTTTTTAAATTTTTATTTATTTATTTATGATAGTCACAGAGAGAGAGAGGGGCAGAGACACAGGCAGAGGGAGAAGCAGGCTCCATGCACCGGGAGCCCGATGCGGGATTCGATCCCGGGTCTCCAGGATCGTGCCCTGGGCCAAAGGCAGGTGCCAAACCGCTGCGCCACCCAGGTGACCTTGTATTTTAATGAAAACCAA